>NW_027473489.1:5000-279880 GCF_050947335.1 Megachile rotundata | reverse complement strand
TCGATAGAACGACAATTACTGTACTTATTACTCTTATTATTATCAATCTAACTCTTATTATTAGCCATATTATGTTTAAATGATCGATAGAACTACAATTAATATACTCATTACTCTTATTATTATCAATGTAACTCATATTATTAGCCATATTATGCTTATATGATCGACAGAATGAAAATTACTATACTCACTACTCTTAGTGTTATCACTCTAACTCATATTATTAGCCATATTATGCTTATATGATCGAGAGAACGACAATTACTATACTTATTACTCTTATTATTATCAATGTAACTCATATTATTAGCCATATTATGCTTATATGATCGATAGAACGACAATTACTATACTTATTACTCTTATCGTTATGAATCTAACTCATATTATTAACCATATTATGCAGATATGATCGATAGAACTACAATTACTATACTTATTACTCTTATTATTATCAATCTAACTCATATTATTAGCCATATTATGCTTATATGATCGATAGAATGAGAATTACTATACTCACTACTCTTAGTATTATCACTCTAACTCATAATATTAGCCTTATTATGCTTATATGATCGATAGAACGACAATTACTGTACTTATTACTCTTATTATTATCAATCTAACTCATATTATTAGCCATATTATGCTTATATGATCGATAGAACGAGAATTACTATACTCACTACTCTTAGTATTATCAATCTAACACATATTATCAGCCATATTATGGTTATATTATCGATAGAACGACAATTACTATACGTATTACTGTTATTATTATCAATCTAACTCATATTATTAGCCATATTATGCTTAAATGATCGATAGAACGACAATTACTATACTTATTACTCTTATTATTATCAATCTAACTCATATTATTAGCCATATTATGCTTATATGATCGATAGAACGAGAATTACTATACTCACTACTCTTAGTATTATCAATCTAACTGATATTATTAGCCATATTATGCTTATGTGATCGATAGAACGACAATTACTATACTTATTACTCTTATTATTACCAATCTAACTCATATTATTAGCCATATTATGCTTATATGATCGATAGAACGAGAATTACTATACTCACTACTCTTAGTATTATCAATCTAACTCATATTATTAGCCATATTATGCAGATCTGATCGATAGAACTACAATCACTATACTCATTACTCTTATTATTATCAATGTAACTCATATTATTAGCCATATTATGGTTATATTATCGATAGAACGACAATTACTATACTTATTACTGTTATTATTATCAATCTAACTCATATTATTAGCCATATTATGTTTAAATGATCGATAGAACTACAATTAATATACTCATTACTCTTACTATTATCAATCTAACTCATATTATTAGCCATATTATGCTTATATGATCGATAGAACGACAATTACTATACTTATTACTCTTATTATTACCAATCTAACTCATATTATTAGCCATATTATGCTTATATGATCGATAGAACGACAATTACTATACTTATTACTCTTATTATTATGAATCTGACTCATATTATTAGCCATATTATGCTTATATGATCGACAGAATGAGAATTACTATACTCACTACTCTTAGTGTTATCACTCTAACTCATATTATTAGCCATATTATGCTTATATGATCGAGAGAACGACAATTACTATACTTATTACTCTTATTATTATCAATGTAACTCATATTATTAGCCATATTATGCTTATATGATCGATAGAACGACAATTACTATACTTATTACTCTTATTGTTATGAATCTAACTCATATTATTAACCATATTATGCAGATATGATCGACAGAACTACAATTACTATACTTATTACTCTTATTATTATCAATCTAACTCATATTATTAGCCATATTATGCTTTTATGATCGATAGAAAGAGAATTACTATACTCACTACTCTTAGTATTATCAATCTAACTCATATTATTAGCCATATTATGGTTATATTATCGATAGAACCACAATTACTATACTTATTACTGATATTATTATCAATCTAACTCATATTATTAGCCATATTATGCTTATATGATCGACAGAACTACAATTACTATACTCATTACTCTTATTATTATCAATCCAACTTATAATATTACCCATATTATGCTGATATGATCGATAGAACGACATTCGCTATAGTTATTACACTCACTATTATCAATCTAACTCATATTATTAACCATATTATGCAGATATGATCGATAGAACGACAATTACTAAACTTATTACTCTTATTATTATCAATCCAACTTATAATATTAACCATATTATGCAGATATGATCGATAGAACTACAATTACTATACTCATTACTCTCATTGTTATCAATCTAACTCATATTATTAGCCATATTATGCTTTTATGATCGATAGAAAGAGAATTACTATACTCACTGCTCTTAGTATTATCAATCTAATCCATATTATTAGCCATATTATGGTTATATTATCGATAGAACCACAATTACTATACTTATTACTGATATTATTATCAATCTAACTCATATTATTAGCCATATTATGCTTATATGATCGACAGAATGAGAATTACTATACTCACTACTCTTAGTGTTATCACTCTAACTCATATTATTAGCCATATTATGCTTATATGATCGAGAGAACGACAATTACTATACTTATTACTCTTATTATTATCAATGTAACTCATATTATTAGCCATATTATGCTTATATGATCGATAGAACGACAATTACTATACTTATTACTCTTATCGTTATGAATCTAACTCATATTATTAACCATATTCTGCAGATATGATCGATAGAACTACAATTACTATACTTATTACTCTTATTATTATCAATCTAACTCATATTATTAGCCATATTATGCTTATATGATCGATAGAATGAGAATTACTATACTCACTACTCTTAGTATTATCACTCTAACTCATAATATTAGCCTTATTATGCTTATATGATCGATAGAACGAGAATTACTATACTCACTACTCTTAGTATTATCAATCTAACTCATATTATTAGCCATATTATGCAGATATGATCGATAGAACTACAATTACTATACTCATTACTCTTATTATTATCAATGTAACTCATATTATTAGCCATATTATGGTTATATTATCGATAGAACGACAATTACTATACTTATTACTGTTATTATTATCAATCTAACTCATATTATTAGCCATATTATGTTTAAATGATCGATAGAACTACAATTAATATACTTATTACACTTACTATTGTCAATCTAACTCATATTATTAACCATATTATGCAGATATGATCGATAGAACGACAATTACTATACATATTACTCTTATTATTATCAATCTAACTCATATTATTAACCATATTATGCAGATATGATCGATAGCACGACATTTACTATACTTATTACACTTACTATTATCAATCTAACTCATATTATTAGTTATATTATGCTTATATGATCGATAGAACAACAATTACTATACTCACTACTCTTAGTATTATCAATCTAACTCATATTATTAGCCATATTATGCTTATATGATCGATAGAACGACAATTACTGTACTTATTACTCTTATTATTATCAATCTAACTCATATTATTAGCCATATTATGCTTATATGATCGATAGAACGAGAATTACTATACTCGCTACTCTTAGTATTATCAATCTAACTCATATTATTAACCATATTATGCAGATATGATCGATAAAACGACAATTACTAAACTTATTACTCTTATTATTATCATTCTAACTCATATTATTAACCATATTATGCAGATATGATCGATAGAACTACAATTACTATACTCATTACTCTTATTATTATCAATCCAACTCATAATATTACCCATATTATGCTGATATGATCGATAGAACGACATTCACTATAGTTATTGCACTCACTGTTATCAATCTAACTCATATTATTAACCATATTATGCAGATATGATCGATAGAACGACAATTGCTAAACTTATTACTCTTATTATTATCATTCTAACTCATATTATTAACCATATTATGCAGATATGATCGATAGAACTACAATTACTATACTCATTACTCTCATTGTTATCAATCTAACTCATATTATTAGCCATATTATGCTTTTATGATCGATAGAAAGAGAATTACTATACTCACTACTCTTAGTATTATCAATCTAACTCATATTATTAGCCATATTATGGTTATATTATCGATAGAACCACAATTACTATACTTATTACTGATATTATTATTAATCTAACTCATATTATTAGCCATATTATGCTTATATGATCGACAGAATGAGAATTACTATACTCACTACTCTTAGTGTTATCACTCTAACTCATATTATTAGCCATATTATGCTTATATGATCGAGAGAACGACAATTACTATACTTATTACTCTTATTATTATCAATGTAACTCATATTATTAGCCATATTATGCTTATATGATCGACAGAATGAGAATTACTATACTCACTACTCTTAGTGTTATCACTCTAACTCATATTATTAGCCATATTATGCTTATATGATCGAGAGAACGACAATTACTATACTTATTACTCTTATTATTATCAATGTAACTCATATTATTAGCCATATTATGCTTATATGATCGATAGAACGACAATTACTATACTTATTACTCTTATTGTTATGAATCTAACTCATATTATTAACCATATTATGCAGATATGATCTATAGAACTACAATTACTATACTTATTACTCTTATTATTATCAATCTAACTCATATTATTAGCCATATTATGCTTATATGATCGATAGAATGAGAATTACTATACTCACTACTCTTAGTATTATCACTCTAACTCATAATATTAGCCTTATTATGCTTATATGACCGATAGAACGACAATTACTGTACTTATTACTCTTATTATTATCAATCTAACTCATATTATTAGCCATATTATGCTTATATGATCGATAGAACGAGAGTTACTATACTCACTACTCTTAGTATTATCAATCTAACACATATTATCAGCCATATTATGGTTATATTATCGATAGAACGACAATTACTATACTTATTACTGTTATTATTATCAATCTAACTCATATTATTAGCCATATTATGCTTAAATGATCGATAGAACGACAATTACTATACTTATTACTCTTATTATTATCAATGTAACTCATATTATTAGCCATATTATGCTTATATGATCGATAGAACGACAATTACTATACTTATTACTCTTATTATTATGAATCTGACTCATATTATTAGCCATATTATGCTTATATGATCGATAGAACGACAATTACTATACTTATTATTCTTATTTTTATCAAGCCAACTCATATTATTCGCCATATTATGCTTAAATGATCGATAGAACGACAATTACTATCCTCATTACTCTTATTATTATGAATCTAACTCATATTATTAGCCACATTATGCTTATATGATCGATAGAACTACAATTACTATACTCATTACTCTTATTATTATCAATCCAACATATAATATTACCCATATTATGCTGATATGATCGATAGAACGACATTCGCTATAGTTATTACACTCACTATTATCAATCTAACTCATATTATTAACCATATTATGCAGATATGATCGATAGAACGACAATTACTAAACTTATTACTCTTATTATTATCATTCTAACTCATATTATTAACCATATTATGCAGATATGATCGATAGAACTACAATTACTATACTCATTACTCTCATTGTTATCAATCTAACTCATATTATTAGCCATATTATGCTTTTATGATCGATAGAAAGAGAATTACTATACTCACTGCTCTTAGTATTATCAATCTAATCCATATTATTAGCCATATTATGGTTATATTATCGATAGAACCACAATTACTATACTTATTACTGATATTATTATCAATCTAACTCATATTATTAGCCATATTATGCTTATATGATCGACAGAATGAGAATTACTATACTCACTACTCTTAGTGTTATCACTCTAACTCATATTATTAGCCATATTATGCTTATATGATCGAGAGAACGACAATTACTATACTTATTACTCTTATTATTATCAATGTAACTCATATTATTAGCCATATTATGCTTATATGATCGATAGAACGACAATTACTATACTTATTACTCTTATCGTTATGAATCTAACTCATATTATTAGCCATATTATGCAGATATGATCGATAGAACTACAATTACTATACTCATTACTCTTATTATTATCAATGTAACTCATATTATTAGCCATATTATGGTTATATTATCGATAGAACGACAATTACTATACTTATTACTGTTATTATTATCAATCTAACTCATATTATTAGCCATATTATGTTTAAATGATCGATAGAACTACAATTAATATACTCATTACTCTTATTATTATCAATCTAACTCATATTATTAGCCATATTATGCTTATATGATCGATAGAACGCGAATTACTATACTCACTACTCTTAGTATTATCAATCTAACTCATATTATTAGCCATATTATGGTTATATTATCAATAGAACGACAATTACTATACTTATTACTGTTATTATTATCAATCTAACTCATATTATTAGCCACATTATGCTTATATGATCGATAGAACGAGAATTACTATACTCACTACTCTTAGTATTATCAATGTAACTCATATTATTAGCCATATTATGCTTATATGATCGATAGAACGACAATTACTATACTTATTACTCTTATTATTACCAATCTAACTCATATTATTAGACATATTATGCTTATATGATCGATAGAACGACAATTACTATACTTATTACTCTTATTATTATGAATCTGACTCACATTATTAGCCATATTATGCTTATATGATCGATAGAACGACAATTACTATACTTATTATTCTTATTTTTATCAACCCAACTCATATTATTCGCCATATTATGCTTAAATGATCGATAGAACGACAATTACTATCCTCATTACTCTTATTATTATGAATCTAACTCATATTATTAGCCACATTATGCTTATATGATCGATAGAACTACAATTACTATACTCATTACTCTTATTATTATCAATCCAACTTATAATATTACCCATATTATGCTGATATGATCGATAGAACGACATTCGCTATAGTTATTACACTCACTATTATCAATCTAACTCATATTATTAACCATATTATGCAGATATGATCGACAGAACGACAATTACTAAACTTATTACTCTTATTATTATCATTCTAACTCATATTATTAACCATATTATGCAGATATGATCGATAGAACTACAATTACTATACTCATTACTCTCATTGTTATCAATCTAACTCATATTATTAGCCATATTATGCTTTTATGATCGATAGAAAGAGAATTACTATACTCACTACTCTTAGTATTATCAATCTAACTCATATTATTAGCCATATTATGCTTATATGATCGATAGAACGACAATTACTATACTTATTACTGTTATTATTATCAATCTAACTCATATTATTAGCCATATTATGTTTAAATGATCGATAGAACTACAATTAATATACTCATTACTCTCATTATTATCAATCCAACTCATAATATTACCCATATTATGCTGATATGATCGATAGAACGACATTCACTATAGTTATTGCACTCACTATTATCAATCTAACTCATATTATTAACCATATTATGGTTATATTATCGATAGAACCACAATTACTATACTTATTACTGATATTATTATCAATCTAACTCATATTATTAGCCATATTATGCTTATATGATCGACAGAATGAGAATTACTATACTCACTACTCTTAGTGTTATCACTCTAACTCATATTATTAGCCATATTATGCTTATATGATCGAGAGAACGACAATTACTATACTTATTACTCTTATTATTATCAATGTAACTCATATTATTAGCCATATTATGCTTATATGATCGATAGAACGACAACTACTATACTTATTACTCTTATTGTTATGAATCTAACTCATATTATTAACCATATTATGCAGATATGATCGATAGAACTACAATTACTATACTCATTACTCTTATTGTTATCAATCTAACTCATATTATTAGCCATATTATGCTTATATGATCGATAGAACGAGAATTACTATACTCACTACTCTTAGTATTATCAATCTAACTCATATTATTAGCCATATTATGGTTATATTATCGATAGAACCACAATTACTATACTTATTACTGATATTATTATCAATCTAACTCATGTTATTAGCCATATTATGCTTATATGATCGACAGAATGAAAATTACTATACTCACTACTCTTAGTGTTATCACTCTAACTCATATTATTAGCCATATTATGCTTATATGATCGAGAGAACGACAATTACTATACTTATTACTCTTATTATTATCAATGTAACTCATATTATTAGCCATATTATGCTTATATGATCGATAGAACGACAATTACTATACTTATTACTCTTATCGTTATGAATCTAACTCATATTATTAACCATATTATGCAGATATGATCGATAGAACTACAATTACTATACTTATTACTCTTATTATTATCAATCTAACTCATATTATTAGCCATATTATGCTTATATGATCGATAGAATGAGAATTACTATACTCACTACTCTTAGTATTATCACTCTAACTCATAATATTAGCCTTATTATGCTTATATGACCGATAGAACGACAATTACTGTACTTATTACTCTTATTATTATCAATCTAACTCATATTATTAGCCATATTATGCTTATATGATCGATAGAACGAGAGTTACTATACTCACTACTCTTAGTATTATCAATCTAACACATATTATCAGCCATATTATGGTTATATTATCGATAGAACGACAATTACTATACTTATTACTGTTATTATTATCAATCTAACTCATATTATTAGCCATATTATGCTTAAATGATCGATAGAACGACAATTACTATACTTATTACTCTTATTATTATCAATGTAACTCATATTATTAGCCATATTATGCTTATATGATCGATAGAACGACAATTACTATACTTATTACTCTTATTATTATGAATCTGACACATATTATTAGCCATATTATGCTTATATGATCGATAGAACGACAATTACTATACTCACTACTCTTAGTATTATCAATCTAACTCATATTATTAGCCATATTATGCTTATATGATCGATAGAACGACAATTACTGTACTTATTACTGTTATTATTATCAATCTAACTCATATTATTAGCCACATTATGCTTATATGATCGATAGAACGAGAATTACTATACTCACTACTCTTAGTATTATCAATCTGACTCATATTATTAGCCATATTATGCTTATATGATCGATAGAACGACAATTACTATACTTATTACTCTTATTATTACCAATCTAACTCATATTATTAGCCATATTATGCTTATATGATCGATAGAACGACAATTACTATACTTATTACTCTTATTATTATGAATCTGACTCATATTATTAGCCATATTATGCTTATATGATCGATAGAACTACAATTACTATACTTATTACACTTACTATTGTCAATCTAACTCATATTATTAACCATATTATGCAGATATGATCGATAGAACGACAATTACTATACATATTACTCTTATTATTATCAATCTAACTCATATTATTAACCATATTATGCAGATATGATCGATAGCACGACATTTACTATACTTATTACACTTACTATTATCAATCTAACTCATATTATTAGTTATATTATGCTTATATGATCGATAGAACAACAATTACTATACTCACTACTCTTAGTATTATCAATCTAACTCATATTATTAGCCATATTATGCTTATATGATCGATAGAACGACAATTACTGTACTTATTACTCTTATTATTATCAATCTAACTCATATTATTAGCCATATTATGCTTATATGATCGATAGAACGAGAATTACTATACTCGCTACTCTTAGTATTATCAATCTAACTCATATTATTAACCATATTATGCAGATATGATCGATAGAACGACAATTACTAAACTTATTACTCTTATTATTATCATTCTAACTCATATTATTAACCATATTATGCAGATATAATCGATAGAACTACAATTACTATACTCATTACTCTTATTATTATCAATCCAACTCATAATATTACCCATATTATGCTGATATGATCGATAGAACGACATTCACTATAGTTATTGCACTCACTATTATCAATCTAACTCATATTATTAACCATATTATGCAGATATGATCGATAGAACGACAATTGCTAAACTTATTACTCTTATTATTATCATTCTAACTCATATTATTAACCATATTGTGCAGATATGATCTATAGAACTACAATTACTGTACTTATTACTCTTATTATTATCAATCTAACTCATATTATTAGCCATATTATACTTATATGATCGATAGAATGAGAATTACTATACTCACTACTCTTAGTATTATCACTCTAACTCATAATATTAGCCTTATTATGCTTATATGATCGATAGAACGACAATTACTGTACTTATTACTCTTATTATTATCAATCTAACTCATATTATTAGCCATATTATGCTTATATGATCGATAGAACGAGAGTTACTATACTCACTACTCTTAGTATTATCAATCTAACACATATTATCAGCCATATTATGGTTATATTATCGATAGAACGACAATTACTATACTTATTACTGTTATTATTATCAATCTAACTCATATTATTAGCCATATTATGCTTAAATGATCGATAGAACGACAATTACTATACTTATTACTCTTATTATTATCAATCTAACTCATATTATTAGCCATATTATGCTTATATGATCGATAGAACGAGAATTACTATACTCACTACTCTTAGTATTATCAATCTAACTCATATTATTAGCCATATTATGCAGATATGATCGATAGAACTACAATTACTATACTCATTACTCTTATTATTATCAATGTAACTCATATTATTAGCCATATTATGGTTATATTATCGATAGAACGACAATTACTATGCTTATTACTGTTATTATTATCAATCTAACTCATATTATTAGCCATATTATGTTTAAATGATCGATCGAACTACAATTAATATACTCATTACTCTTATTATTATCAATCTAACTCATATTATTAGCCATATTATGCTTATATGATCGATAGAACGAGAATTACTATACTCACTACTCTTAGTATTATCAATCTAACTCATATTATTAGCCATATTATGGTTATATTATCGATAGAACGACAATTACTATACTTATTACTGTTATTATTATCAATCTAACTCATATTATTAGCCACATTATGCTTATATGATCGATAGAACGAGAATTACTATACTCACTACTCTTAGTATTATCAATGTAACTCATATTATTAGCCATATTATGCTTATATGATCGATAGAACGACAATTACTATACTTATTACTCTTATTATTACCAATCTAACTCATATTATTAGCCATATTATGCTTATATGATCGATAGAACGACAATTGCTATACTTATTACTCTTATTATTATGAATCTGACTCACATTATTAGCCATATTATGCTTATATGATCGATAGAACGACAATTACTATACTTATTATTCTTATTTTTATCAACCCAACTCATATTATTCGCCATATTATGCTTAAATGATCGATAGAACGACAATTACTATCCTCATTACTCTTATTATTATGAATCTAACTCATATTATTAGCCACATTATGCTTATATGATCGATAGAACTACAATTACTATACTCATTACTCTTATTATTATCAATCCAACTTATAATATTACCAATATTATGCTGATATGATCGATAGAACGACATTCGCTATAGTTATTACACTCACTATTATCAATCTAACTCATATTATTAACCATATTATGCAGATATGATCGATAGAACGACAATTACTAAACTTATTACTCTTATTATTATCATTCTAACTCATATTATTAACCATATTATGCAGATATGATCGATAGAACTACAATTACTATACTCATTACTCTCATTGTTATCAATCTAACTCATATTATTAGCCATATTATGCTTTTATGATCGATAGAAAGAGAATTACTATACTCACTACTCTTAGTATTATCAATCTAATCCATATTATTAGCCATATTATGGTTATATTATCGATAGAACCACAATTACTATACTTATTACTGATATTATTATCAATCTAACTCATATTATTAGCCATATTATGCTTATATGATCGACAGAATGAGAATTACTATACTCACTACTCTTAGTGTTATCACTCTAACTCATATTATTAGCCATATTATGCTTATATGATCGAGAGAACGACAATTACTATACTTATTACTCTTATTATTATCAATGTAACTCATATTATTAGCCATATTATGCTTATATGATCGATAGAACGACAATTACTATACTTATTACTCTTATCGTTATGAATCTAACTCATATTATTAACCATATTATGCAGATATGATCGATAGAACTACAATTACTATACTTATTACTCTTATTATTATCAATCTAACTCATATTATTAGCCATATTATGCTTATATGATCGATAGAATGAGAATTACTATACTCACTACTCTTAGTATTATCACTCTAACTCATAATATTAGCCTTATTATGCTTATATGATCGATAGAACGAGAATTACTATACTCACTACTCTTAGTATTATCAATCTAACTCATATTATTAGCCATATTATGCAGATATGATCGATAGAACTACAATTACTATACTCATTACTCTTATTATTATCAATGTAACTCATATTATTAGCCATATTATGGTTATATTATCGATAGAACGACAATTACTATACTTATTACTGTTATTATTATCAATCTAACTCATATTATTAGCCATATTATGTTTAAATGATCGATAGAACTACAATTAATATACTCATTACTCTTATTATTATCAATCTAACTCATATTATTAGCCATATTATGCTTATATGATCGATAGAACGAGAATTACTATACTCACTACTCTTAGTATTATCAATCTAACTCATATTATTAGCCATATTATGGTTATATTATCGATAGAACGACAATTACTATACTTATTACTGTTATTATTATCAATCTAACTCATATTATTAGCCACATTATGCTTATATGATCGATAGAACGAGAATTACTATACTCACTACTCTTAGTATTATCAATCTAACTCATATTATTAGCCATATTATGCTTATATGATCGATAGAACGACAATTACTATACTTATTACTCTTATTATTACCAATCTAACTCATATTATTAGCCATATTATGCTTATATGATCGATAGAACGACAATTACTATACTTATTACTCTTATTATTATGAATCTGACTCATATTATTAGCCATATTATGCTTATATGATCGATAGAACTACAATTACTATACTTATTACACTTACTATTGTCAATCTAACTCATATTATTAACCATATTATGCAGATATGATCGATAGAACGACAATTACTATACATATTACTCTTATTATTATCAATTTAACTCATATTATTAACCATATTATGCAGATATGATCGATAGCACGACATTTACTATACTTATTACACTTACTATTATCAATCTAACTCATATTATTAGTCATATTATGCTTATATGATCGATAGAACGACAATTACTATACTCACTACTCTTAGTATTATCAATCTAACTCATATTATTAGCCATATTATGCTGTATATGATCGATAGAACGACAATTACTGTAACTTATTACTCTTATTATTATCAATCTAACTCATATTATTAGCCATATTATGCTTATATGATCGATAGAACGAGAGTTACTATACTCACTACTCTTAGTATTATCAATCTAACCACATATTATCAGCCATATTATGGTTATATTATCGATAGAACGACAATTACTATACTTATTACTGTTATTATTATCAATCTAACTCATATTATTAGCCATATTATGCTTAAATGATCGATAGAACGACAATTACTATACTTATTACTCTTATTATTATCAATCTAACTCATATTATTAGCCATATTATGCTTATATGATCGATAGAACGAGAATTACTATACTCACTACTCTTAGTATTATCAATCTAACTCATATTATTAGCCATATTATGCAGATATGATCGATAGAACTACAATTACTATACTCATTACTCTTATTATTATCAATGTAACTCATATTATTAGCCATATTATGGTTATATTATCGATAGAAACGACAATTACTATGCTTATTACTGTTATTATATCAATCTAACTCAGTATTATTAGCCATATTATGTTTAAATGATCGATCGAACTACAATTAATATACTCATTACTCTTATTATTATCAATCTAACTCATATTATTAGCCATATTATGCTTATATGATCGATAGAACGAGAATTACTATACTCACTACTCTTAGTATTATCAATCTAACTCATATTATTAGCCATATTATGGTTATATTATCGATAGAACGACAATTACTATACTTATTACTGTTATTATTATCAATCTAACTCATATTATTAGCCACATTATGCTTATATGATCGATAGAACGAGAATTACTATACTCACTACTCTTAGTATTATCAATGTAACTCATATTATTAGCCATATTATGCTTATATGATCGATAGAACGACAATTACTATACTTATTACTCTTATTATTACCAATCTAACTCATATTATTAGCCATATTATGCTTATATGATCGATAGAACGACAATTGCTATACTTATTACTCTTATTATTATGAATCTGACTCACATTATTAGCCATATTATGCTTATATGATCGATAGAACGACAATTACTATACTTATTATTCTTATTTTTATCAACCCAACTCATATTATTCGCCATATTATGCTTAAATGATCGATAGAACGACAATTACTATCCTCATTACTCTTATTATTATGAATCTAACTCATATTATTAGCCACATTATGCTTATATGATCGATAGAACTACAATTACTATACTCATTACTCTTATTATTATCAATCCAACTTATAATATTACCATATTATGCTGATATGATCGATAGAACGACATTCGCTATAGTTATTACACTCACTATTATCAATCTAACTCATATTATTAACCATATTATGCAGATATGATCGATAGAACGACAATTACTAAACTTATTACTCTTATTATTATCATTCTAACTCATATTATTAACCATATTATGCAGATATGATCGATAGAACTACAATTACTATACTCATTACTCTCATTGTTATCAATCTAACTCATATTATTAGCCATATTATGCTTTTATGATCGATAGACAAGAGAATTACTATACTCACTACTCTTAGTATTATCAATCTAATCCATATTATTAGCCATATTATGGTTATATTATCGATAGAACCACAATTACTATACTTATTACTGATATTATTATCAATCTAACTCATATTATTAGCCATATTATGCTTATATGATCGACAGAATGAGAATTACTATACTCACTACTCTTAGTGTTATCACTCTAACTCATATTATTAGCCATATTATGCTTATATGATCGAGGAGAACGACAATTACTATACTTATTACTCTTATTATTATCAATGTAACTCATATTATTAGCCATATTATGCTTATATGATCGATAGAACGACAATTACTATACTTATTACTCTTATCGTTATGAATCTAACTCATATTATTAACCATATTATGCAGATATGATCGATAGAACTACAATTACTATACTTATTACTCTTATTATTATCAATCTAACTCATATTATTAGCCATATTATGCTTATATGATCGATAGAATGAGAATTACTATACTCACTACTCTTAGTATTATCACTCTAACTCATAATATTAGCCTTATTATGCTTATATGATCGATAGAACGAGAATTACTATACTCACTACTCTTAGTATTATCAATCTAACTCATATTATTAGCCATATTATGCAGATATGATCGATAGAACTACAATTACTATACTCATTACTCTTATTATTATCAATGTAACTCATATTATTAGCCATATTATGGTTATATTATCGATAGAACGACAATTACTATACCTTATTACTGTTATTATTATCAATCTAACTCATATTATTAGCCATATTATGTTTAAATGATCGATAGAACTACAATTAATATACTCATTACTCTTATTATTATCAATCTAACTCATATTATTAGCCATATTATGCTTATATGATCGATAGAACGAGAATTACTATACTCACTACTCTTAGTATTATCAATCTAACTCATATTATTAGCCATATTATGGTTATATTATCGATAGAACGACAATTACTATACTTATTACTGTTATTATTATCAATCTAACTCATATTATTAGCCACATTATGCTTATATGATCGATAGAACGAGAATTACTATACTCACTACTCTTAGTATTATCAATCTAACTCATATTATTAGCCATATTATGCTTATATGATCGATAGAACGACAATTACTATACTTATTACTCTTATTATTACCAATCTAACTCATATTATTAGCCATATTATGCTTATATGATCGATAGAACGACAATTACTATACTTATTACTCTTATTATTATGAATCTGACTCATATTATTAGCCATATTATGCTTATATGATCGATAGAACTACAATTACTATACTTATTACACTTACTATTGTCAATCTAACTCATATTATTAACCATATTATGCAGATATGATCGATAGAACGACAATTACTATACATATTACTCTTATTATTATCAATTTAACTCATATTATTACCATATTATGCAGATATGATCGATAGCACGACATTTACTATACTTATTACACTTACTATTATCAATCTAACTCATATTATTAGTCATATTATGCTTATATGATCGATAGAACGACAATTACTATACTCACCTACTCTTAGTATTATCAATCTAACTCATATTATTAGCCATATTATGCTTATATGATCGATAGAACGACAATTACTGTACTTATTACTCTTATTATTATCAATCTAACTCATATTATTAGCCATATTATGCTTAATATGATCGATAGAACGAGAGTTACTATACTCACTACTCTTAGTATTATCAATCTAACACATATTATCAGCCATATTATGGTTATATTATCGATAGAACGACAATTACTATACTTATTACTGGTTATTATTACTCAATCTAACATATTATTAGCCATATTATGCTTAAATGATCGATAGAACGACAATTACTATACTTATTACTCTTATTATTATCAATCTAACTCATATTATTAGCCATATTATGCTTATATGATCGATAGAACGAGAATTACTATACTCACTACTCTTAGTATTATCAATCTAACTCATATTATTAGCCATATTATGCAGATATGATCGATAGAACTACAATTACTATACTCATTACTCTTATTATTATCAATGTAACTCATATTATTAGCCATATTATGGTTATATTATCGATAGAACGACAATTACTATGCTTATTACTGTTATTATTATCAATCTAACTCATATTATTAGCCATATTATGTTTAAATGATCGATCGAACTACAATTAATATACTCATTACTCTTATTATTATCAATCTAACTCATATTATTAGCCATATTATGCTTATATGATCGATAGAACGAGAATTACTATACTCACTACTCTTAGTATTATCAATCTAACTCATATTATTAGCCATATTATGGTTATATTATCGATAGAACGACAATTACTATACTTATTACTGTTATTATTATCAATCTAACTCATATTATTAGCCACATTATGCTTATATGATCGATAGAACGAGAATTACTATACTCACTACTCTTAGTATTATCAATGTAACTCATATTATTAGCCATATTATGCTTATATGATCGATAGAACGACAATTACTATACTTATTACTCTTATTATTACCAATCTAACTCATATTATTAGCCATATTATGCTTATATGATCGATAGAACGACAATTACTATACTTATTACTCTTATTATTATGAATCTGACTCACATTATTAGCCATATTATGCTTATATGATCGATAGAACGACAATTACTATACTTATTATTCTTATTTTTATCAACCCAACTCATATTATTCGCCATATTATGCTTAAATGATCGATAGAACGACAATTACTATCCTCATTACTCTTATTATTATGAATCTAACTCATATTATTAGCCACATTATGCTTATATGATCGATAGAACTACAATTACTATACTCATTACTCTTATTATTATCAATCCAACTTATAATATTACCCATATTATGCTGATATGATCGATAGAACGACATTCGCTATAGTTATTACACTCACTATTATCAATCTAACTCATATTATTAACCATATTATGCAGATATGATCGATAGAACGACAATTACTAAACTTATTACTCTTATTATTATCATTCTAACTCATATTATTAACCATATTATGCAGATATGATCGATAGAACTACAATTACTATACTCATTACTCTCATTGTTATCAATCTAACTCATATTATTAGCCATATTATGCTTTTATGATCGATAGAAAGAGAATTACTATACTCACTACTCTTAGTATTATCAATCTAATCCATATTATTAGCCATATTATGGTTATATTATCGATAGAACCACAATTACTATACTTATTACTGATATTATTATCAATCTAACTCATATTATTAGCCATATTATGCTTATATGATCGACAGAATGAGAATTACTATACTCACTACTCTTAGTGTTATCACTCTAACTCATATTATTAGCCATATTATGCTTATATGATCGAGAGAACGACAATTACTATACTTATTACTCTTATTATTATCAATGTAACTCATATTATTAGCCATATTATGCTTATATGATCGATAGAACGACAATTACTATACTTATTACTCTTATCGTTATGAATCTAACTCATATTATTAACCATATTATGCAGATATGATCGATAGAACTACAATTACTATACTTATTACTCTTATTATTATCAATCTAACTCATATTATTAGCCATATTATGCTTATATGATCGATAGAATGAGAATTACTATACTCACTACTCTTAGTATTATCACTCTAACTCATAATATTAGCCTTATTATGCTTATATGATCGATAGAACGAGAATTACTATACTCACTACTCTTAGTATTATCAATCTAACTCATATTATTAGCCATATTATGCAGATATGATCGATAGAACTACAATTACTATACTCATTACTCTTATTATTATCAATGTAACTCATATTATTAGCCATATTATGGTTATATTATCGATAGAACGACAATTACTATACTTATTACTGTTATTATTATCAATCTAACTCATATTATTAGCCATATTATGTTTAAATGATCGATAGAACTACAATTAATATACTCATTACTCTTATTATTATCAATCTAACTCATATTATTAGCCATATTATGCTTATATGATCGATAGAACGAGAATTACTATACTCACTACTCTTAGTATTATCAATCTAACTCATATTATTAGCCATATTATGGTTATATTATCGATAGAACGACAATTACTATACTTATTACTGTTATTATTATCAATCTAACTCATATTATTAGCCACATTATGCTTATATGATCGATAGAACGAGAATTACTATACTCACTACTCTTAGTATTATCAATCTAACTCATATTATTAGCCATATTATGCTTATATGATCGATAGAACGACAATTACTATACTTATTACTCTTATTATTACCAATCTAACTCATATTATTAGCCATATTATGCTTATATGATCGATAGAACGACAATTACTATACTTATTACTCTTATTATTATGAATCTGACTCATATTATTAGCCATATTATGCTTATATGATCGATAGAACTACAATTACTATACTTATTACACTTACTATTGTCAATCTAACTCATATTATTAACCATATTATGCAGATATGATCGATAGAACGACAATTACTATACATATTACTCTTATTATTATCAATTTAACTCATATTATTAACCATATTATGCAGATATGATCGATAGCACGACATTTACTATACTTATTACACTTACTATTATCAATCTAACTCATATTATTAGTCATATTATGCTTATATGATCGATAGAACGACAATTACTATACTCACTACTCTTAGTATTATCAATCTAACTCATATTATTAGCCATATTATGCTTATATGATCGATAGAACGACAATTACTATACTTATTACTCTTATTATTACCAATCTAACTCATATTATTAGCCATATTATGCTTATATGATCGATAGAACTACAATTACTATACTCATTACTCTTATTATTATCAATCCAACTCATAATATTACCCATATTATGCTGATATGATCGATAGAACGACATTCACTATAGTTATTGCACTCACTATTATCAATCTAACTCATATTATTAACCATATTATGCAGATATGATCGATAGAACGACAATTGCTAAACTTATTACTCTTATTATTATCATTCTAACTCATATTATTAACCATATTATGCAGATATGATCGATAGAACTACAATTACTATACTCGTTACTCTCATTGTTATCAATCTAACTCATATTATTAGCCATATTATGCTTTTATGATCGATAGAAAGAGAATTACTATACTCACTACTCTTAGTATTATCAATCTAACTCATATTATTAGCCATATTATGGTTATATTATCGATAGAACCACAATTACTATACTTATTACTGATATTATTATTAATCTAACTCATATTATTAGCCATATTATGCTTATATGATCGACAGAATGAGAATTACTATACTCACTACTCTTAGTGTTATCACTCTAACTCATATTATTAGCCATATTATGCTTATATGATCGAGAGAACGACAATTACTATACTTATTACTCTTATTATTATCAATGTAACTCATATTATTAGCCATATTATGCTTATATGATCGATAGAACGACAATTACTATACTTATTACTCTTATTGTTATGAATCTAACTCATATTATTAACCATATTATGCAGATATGATCTATAGAACTACAATTACTATACTTATTACTCTTATTATTATCAATCTAACTCATATTATTAGCCATATTATGCTTATATGATCGATAGAATGAGAATTACTATACTCACTACTCTTAGTATTATCACTCTAACTCATAATATTAGCCTTATTATGCTTATATGATCGATAGAACGACAATTACTGTACTTATTACTCTTATTATTATCAATCTAACTCATATTATTAGCCATATTATGCTTATATGATCGATAGAACGAGAGTTACTATACTCACTACTCTTAGTATTATCAATCTAACACATATTATCAGCCATATTATGGTTATATTATCGATAGAACGACAATTACTATACTTATTACTGTTATTATTATCAATCTAACTCATATTATTAGCCATATTATGCTTAAATGATCGATAGAACGACAATTACTATACTTATTACTCTTATTATTATCAATCTAACTCATATTATTAACCATATTATGCAGATATGATCGATAGAACTACAATTACTATACTCGTTACTCTCATTGTTATCAATCTAACTCATATTATTAGCCATATTATGCTTTTATGATCGATAGAAAGAGAATTACTATACTCACTACTCTTAGTATTATCAATCTAACTCATATTATTAGCCATATTATGGTTATATTATCGATAGAACCACAATTACTATACTTATTACTGATATTATTATTAATCTAACTCATATTATTAGCCATATTATGCTTATATGATCGACAGAATGAGAATTACTATACTCACTACTCTTAGTGTTATCACTCTAACTCATATTATTAGCCATATTATGCTTATATGATCGAGAGAACGACAATTACTATACTTATTACTCTTATTATTATCAATGTAACTCATATTATTAGCCATATTATGCTTATATGATCGATAGAACGACAATTACTATACTTATTACTCTTATTGTTATGAATCTAACTCATATTATTAACCATATTATGCAGATATGATCTATAGAACTACAATTACTATACTTATTACTCTTATTATTATCAATCTAACTCATATTATTAGCCATATTATGCTTATATGATCGATAGAATGAGAATTACTATACTCACTACTCTTAGTATTATCACTCTAACTCATAATATTAGCCTTATTATGCTTATATGATCGATAGAACGACAATTACTGTACTTATTACTCTTATTATTATCAATCTAACTCATATTATTAGCCATATTATGCTTATATGATCGATAGAACGAGAGTTACTATACTCACTACTCTTAGTATTATCAATCTAACACATATTATCAGCCATATTATGGTTATATTATCGATAGAACGACAATTACTATACTTATTACTGTTATTATTATCAATCTAACTCATATTATTAGCCATATTATGCTTAAATGATCGATAGAACGACAATTACTATACTTATTACTCTTATTATTATCAATCTAACTCATATTATTAGCCATATTATGCTTATATGATCGATAGAACGAGAATTACTATACACACTACTCTTAGTATTATCAATCTAACTCATATTATTAGCCATATTATGCAGATATGATCGATAGAACTACAATTACTATACTCATTACTCTTATTATTATCAATGTAACTCATATTATTAGCCATATTATGGTTATATTATCGATAGAACGACAATTACTATACTTATTACTGTTATTATTATCAATCTAACTCATATTATTACCCATATTATGTTTAAATGATCGATAGAACTACAATTAATATACTCATTACTCTTATTATTATCAATCTAACTCATATTATTAGCCATATTATGCTTATATGATCGATAGAACGAGAATTACTATACTCACTACTCTTAGTATTATCAATCTAACTCATATTATTAGCCATATTATGGTTATATTATCGATAGAACGACAATTACTATACTTATTACTGTTATTATTATCAATCTAACTCATATTATTAGCCACATTATGCTTATATGATCGATAGAACGAGAATTACTATACTCACTACTCTTAGTATTATCAATGTAACTCATATTATTAGCCATATTATGCTTATATGATCGATAGAACGACAATTACTATACTTATTACTCTTATTATTACCAATCTAACTCATATTATTAGCCATATTATGCTTATATGATCGATAGAACGACAATTACTATACTTATTACTCTTATTATTATGAATCTGACTCATATTATTAGCCATATTATGCTTATATGATCGATAGAACGACAATTACTATACTTATTATTCTTATTTTTATCAAGCCAACTCATATTATTCGCCATATTATGCTTAAATGATCGATAGAACGACAATTACTATCCTCATTACTCTTATTATTATGAATCTAACTCATATTATTAGCCACATTATGCTTATATGATCGATAGAACTACAATTACTATACTCATTACTCTTATTATTATCAATCCAACATATAATATTACCCATATTATGCTGATATGATCGATAGAACGACATTCGCTATAGTTATTACACTCACTATTATCAATCTAACTCATATTATTAACCATATTATGCAGATATGATCGATAGAACGACAATTACTAAACTTATTACTCTTATTATTATCATTCTAACTCATATTATTAACCATATTATGCAGATATGATCGATAGAACTACAATTACTATACTCATTACTCTCATTGTTATCAATCTAACTCATATTATTAGCCATATTATGCTTTTATGATCGATAGAAAGAGAATTACTATACTCACTGCTCTTAGTATTATCAATCTAATCCATATTATTAGCCATATTATGGTTATATTATCGATAGAACCACAATTACTATACTTATTACTGATATTATTATCAATCTAACTCATATTATTAGCCATATTATGCTTATATGATCGACAGAATGAGAATTACTATACTCACTACTCTTAGTGTTATCACTCTAACTCATATTATTAGCCATATTATGCTTATATGATCGAGAGAACGACAATTACTATACTTATTACTCTTATTATTATCAATGTAACTCATATTATTAGCCATATTATGCTTATATGATCGATAGAACGACAATTACTATACTTATTACTCTTATTGTTATGAATCTAACTCATATTATTAACCATATTATGCAGATATGATCTATAGAACTACAATTACTATACTTATTACTCTTATTATTATCAATCTAACTCATATTATTAGCCATATTATGCTTATATGATCGATAGAATGAGAATTACTATACTCACTACTCTTAGTATTATCACTCTAACTCATAATATTAGCCTTATTATGCTTATATGATCGATAGAACGACAATTACTGTACTTGTTACTCTTATTATTATCAATCTAACTCATATTATTAGCCATATTATGCTTATATGATCGATAGAACGAGAGTTACTATACTCACTACTCTTAGTATTATCAATCTAACACATATTATCAGCCATATTATGGTTATATTATCGATAGAACGACAATTACTATACTTATTACTGTTATTATTATCAATCTAACTCATATTATTAGCCATATTATGCTTAAATGATCGATAGAACGACAATTACTATACTTATTACTCTTATTATTATCAATGTAACTCATATTATTAGCCATATTATGCTTATATGATCGATAGAACGACAATTACTATACTTATTACTCTTATTATTATGAATCTGACTCATATTATTAGCCATATTATGCTTATATGATCGATAGAACGACAATTACTAAACTTATTACTCTTATTATTATCATTCTAACTCATATTATTAACCATATTATGCAGATATGATCGATAGAACTACAATTACTATACTCATTACTCTCATTGTTATCAATCTAACTCATATTATTAGCCATATTATGCTTTTATGATCGATAGAAAGAGAATTACTATACTCACTGCTCTTAGTATTATCAATCTAATCCATATTATTAGCCATATTATGGTTATATTATCGATAGAACCACAATTACTATACTTATTACTGATATTATTATCAATCTAACTCATATTATTAGCCATATTATGCTTATATGATCGACAGAATGAGAATTACTATACTCACTACTCTTAGTGTTATCACTCTAACTCATATTATTAGCCATATTATGCTTATATGATCGAGAGAACGACAATTACTATACTTATTACTCTTATTATTATCAATGTAACTCATATTATTAGCCATATTATGCTTATATGATCGATAGAACGACAATTACTATACTTATTACTCTTATCGTTATGAATCTAACTCATATTATTAACCATATTCTGCAGATATGATCGATAGAACTACAATTACTATACTTATTACTCTTATTATTATCAATCTAACTCATATTATTAGCCATATTATGCTTATATGATCGATAGAATGAGAATTACTATACTCACTACTCTTAGTATTATCACTCTAACTCATAATATTAGCCTTATTATGCTTATATGATCGATAGAACGAGAATTACTATACTCACTACTCTTAGTATTATCAATCTAACTCATATTATTAGCCATATTATGCAGATATGATCGATAGAACTACAATTACTATACTCATTACTCTTATTATTATCAATGTAACTCATATTATTAGCCATATTATGGTTATATTATCGATAGAACGACAATTACTATACTTATTACTGTTATTATTATCAATCTAACTCATATTATTAGCCATATTATGTTTAAATGATCGATAGAACTACAATTAATATACTTATTACACTTACTATTGTCAATCTAACTCATATTATTAACCATATTATGCAGATATGATCGATAGAACGACAATTACTATACATATTACTCTTATTATTATCAATCTAACTCATATTATTAACCATATTATGCAGATATGATCGATAGCACGACATTTACTATACTTATTACACTTACTATTATCAATCTAACTCATATTATTAGTTATATTATGCTTATATGATCGATAGAACAACAATTACTATACTCACTACTCTTAGTATTATCAATCTAACTCATATTATTAGCCATATTATGCTTATATGATCGATAGAACGACAATTACTGTACTTATTACTCTTATTATTATCAATCTAACTCATATTATTAGCCATATTATGCTTATATGATCGATAGAACGAGAATTACTATACTCGCTACTCTTAGTATTATCAATCTAACTCATATTATTAACCATATTATGCAGATATGATCGATAAAACGACAATTACTAAACTTATTACTCTTATTATTATCATTCTAACTCATATTATTAACCATATTATGCAGATATGATCGATACAACTACAATTACTATACTCATTACTCTTATTATTATCAATCCAACTCATAATATTACCCATATTATGCTGATATGATCGATAGAACGACATTCACTATAGTTATTGCACTCACTGTTATCAATCTAACTCATATTATTAACCATATTATGCTTATATGATCGATAGAACGACAATTACTATACTTATTACTGTTATTATTATCAATCTAACTCATATTATTAGCCATATTATGTTTAAATGATCGATAGAACTACAATTAATATACTCATTACTCTCATTATTATCAATCCAACTCATAATATTACCCATATTATGCTGATATGATCGATAGAACGACATTCACTATAGTTATTGCACTCACTATTATCAATCTAACTCATATTATTAACCATATTATGGTTATATTATCGATAGAACCACAATTACTATACTTATTACTGATATTATTATCAATCTAACTCATATTATTAGCCATATTATGCTTATATGATCGACAGAATGAGAATTACTATACTCACTACTCTTAGTGTTATCACTCTAACTCATATTATTAGCCATATTATGCTTATATGATCGAGAGAACGACAATTACTATACTTATTACTCTTATTATTATCAATGTAACTCATATTATTAGCCATATTATGCTTATATGATCGATAGAACGACAACTACTATACTTATTACTCTTATTGTTATGAATCTAACTCATATTATTAACCATATTATGCAGATATGATCGATAGAACTACAATTACTATACTCATTACTCTTATTGTTATCAATCTAACTCATATTATTAGCCATATTATGCTTATATGATCGATAGAACGAGAATTACTATACTCACTACTCTTAGTATTATCAATCTAACTCATATTATTAGCCATATTATGGTTATATTATCGATAGAACCACAATTACTATACTTACTACTGATATTATTATCAATCTAACTCATATTATTAGCCATATTATGCTTATATGATCGACAGAATGAAAATTACTATACTCACTACTCTTAGTGTTATCACTCTAGCTCATATTATTAGCCATATTATGCTTATATGATCGAGAGAACGACAATTACTATACTTATTACTCTTATTATTATCAATGTAACTCATATTATTAGCCATATTATGCTTATATGATCGATAGAACGACAATTACTATACTTATTACTCTTATCGTTATGAATCTAACTCATATTATTAACCATATTATGCAGATATGATCGATAGAACTACAATTACTATACTTATTACTCTTATTATTATCAATCTAACTCATATTATTAGCCATATTATGCTTATATGATCGATAGAACGACAATTACTATACTTATTACTCTTATCGTTATGAATCTAACTCATATTATTAACCATATTATGCAGATATGATCGATAGAACTACAATTACTATACTTATTACTCTTATTATTATCAATCTAACTCATATTATTAGCCATATTATGCTTATATGATCGATAGAATGAGAATTACTATACTCACTACTCTTAGTATTATCAATCTAACTCATATTATTAGCCATATTATGCTTATGTGATCGATAGAACGACAATTACTATACTTATTACTCTTATTATTACCAATCTAACTCATATTATTAGCCATATTATGCTTATATGATCGATAGAACGAGAATTACTATACTCACTACTCTTAGTATTATCAATCTAACTCATATTATTAGCCATATTATGTTTAAATGATCGATAGAACTACAATTAATATACTCATTACTCTTATTATTATCAATCTAACTCATATTATTAGCCATATTATGCTTATATGATCGATAGAACGAGAATTACTGTACTCGCTACTCTTAGTATTATCAATCTAACTCATATTATTAACCATATTATGCAGATATGATCGATAGAACGACAATTACTAAACTTATTACTCTTATTATTATCATTCTAACTCATATTATTAACCATATTATGCAGATATGATCGATAGAACTACAATTACTATACTCATTACTCTCATTATTATCAATCCAACTCATAATATTACCCATATTATGCTGATATGATCGATAGAACGACATTCACTATAGTTATTGCACTCACTATTATCAATCTAACTCATATTATTAACCATATTATGCAGATATGATCGACAGAACGACAATTACTATACTTATTACTGATATTATTATCAATCTAACTCATATTATTAGCCATATTATGCTTATATGATCGACAGAATGAGAATTACTATACTCACTACTCTTAGTGTTATCACTCTAACTCATATTATTAGCCATATTATGCTTATATGATCGAGAGAACGACAATTACTATACTTATTACTCTTATTATTATCAATGTAACTCATATTATTAGCCATATTATGCTTATATGATCGATAGAACGACAATTACTATACTTATTACTCTTATTGTTATGAATCTAACTCATATTATTAACCATATTATGCAGATATGATCGATAGAACTACAATTACTATACTCATTACTCTTATTGTTATCAATCTAACTCATATTATTAGCCATATTATGCTTATATGATCGATAGAACGAGAATTACTATACTCACTACTCTTAGTATTATCAATCTAACTCATATTATTAGCCATATTATGGTTATATTATCGATAGAACCACAATTACTATACTTATTACTGATATTATTATCAATCTAACTCATATTATTAGCCATATTATGCTTATATGATCGACAGAATGAAAATTACTATACTCACTACTCTTAGTGTTATCACTCTAACTCATATTATTAGCCATATTATGCTTATATGATCGAGAGAACGACAATTACTATACTTATTACTCTTATTATTATCAATGTAACTCATATTATTAGCCATATTATGCTTATATGATCGATAGAACGACAATTACTATACTTATTACTCTTATCGTTATGAATCTAACTCATATTATTAACCATATTATGCAGATATGATCGATAGAACTACAATTACTATACTTATTACTCTTATTATTATCAATCTAACTCATATTATTAGCCATATTATGCTTATATGATCGATAGAATGAGAATTACTATACTCACTACTCTTAGTATTATCACTCTAACTCATAATATTAGCCTTATTATGCTTATATGATCGATAGAACGACAATTACTGTACTTATTACTCTTATTATTATCAATCTAACTCATATTATTAGCCATATTATGTTTAAATGATCGATAGAACTACAATTAATATACTCATTACTCTTATTATTATCAATGTAACTCATATTATTAGCCATATTATGCTTATATGA
This sequence comes from Megachile rotundata, assembly GCF_050947335.1. NCBI lineage: Eukaryota > Metazoa > Arthropoda > Insecta > Hymenoptera > Megachilidae > Megachile > Megachile rotundata. Next base: position 250,159 of record NW_027473489.1, on the reverse strand, counting down.
TCGACAGAATGAAAATTACTATACTCACTACTCTTAGTGTTATCACTCTAACTCATATTATTAGCCATATTATGCTTATATGATCGAGAGAACGACAATTACTATACTTATTACTCTTATTATTATCAATGTAACTCATATTATTAGCCATATTATGCTTATATGATCGATAGAACGACAATTACTATACTTATTACTCTTATCGTTATGAATCTAACTCATATTATTAACCATATTATGCAGATATGATCGATAGAACTACAATTACTATACTTATTACTCTTATTATTATCAATCTAACTCATATTATTAGCCATATTATGCTTATATGATCGATAGAATGAGAATTACTATACTCACTACTCTTAGTATTATCACTCTAACTCATAATATTAGCCTTATTATGCTTATATGATCGATAGAACGACAATTACTGTACTTATTACTCTTATTATTATCAATCTAACTCATATTATTAGCCATATTATGCTTATATGATCGATAGAACGAGAATTACTATACTCACTACTCTTAGTATTATCAATCTAACACATATTATCAGCCATATTATGGTTATATTATCGATAGAACGACAATTACTATACGTATTACTGTTATTATTATCAATCTAACTCATATTATTAGCCATATTATGCTTAAATGATCGATAGAACGACAATTACTATACTTATTACTCTTATTATTATCAATCTAACTCATATTATTAGCCATATTATGCTTATATGATCGATAGAACGAGAATTACTATACTCACTACTCTTAGTATTATCAATCTAACTGATATTATTAGCCATATTATGCTTATGTGATCGATAGAACGACAATTACTATACTTATTACTCTTATTATTACCAATCTAACTCATATTATTAGCCATATTATGCTTATATGATCGATAGAACGAGAATTACTATACTCACTACTCTTAGTATTATCAATCTAACTCATATTATTAGCCATATTATGCAGATCTGATCGATAGAACTACAATCACTATACTCATTACTCTTATTATTATCAATGTAACTCATATTATTAGCCATATTATGGTTATATTATCGATAGAACGACAATTACTATACTTATTACTGTTATTATTATCAATCTAACTCATATTATTAGCCATATTATGTTTAAATGATCGATAGAACTACAATTAATATACTCATTACTCTTACTATTATCAATCTAACTCATATTATTAGCCATATTATGCTTATATGATCGATAGAACGAGAATTACTATACTCACTACTCTTAGTATTATCAATCTAACTCATATTATTAGCCATATTATGGTTATATTATCGATAGAACGACAATTACTATACTTATTACTGTTATTATTATCAATCTAACTCATATTATTAGCCACATTATGCTTATATGATCGATAGAACGAGAATTACTATACTCACTACTCTTAGTATTATCAATCTAACTCATATTATTAGCCATATTATGCTTATATGATCGATAGAACGACAATTACTATACTTATTACTCTTATTATTACCAATCTAACTCATATTATTAGCCATATTATGCTTATATGATCGATAGAACGACAATTACTATACTTATTACTCTTATTATTATGAATCTGACTCATATTATTAGCCATATTATGCTTATATGATCGACAGAATGAGAATTACTATACTCACTACTCTTAGTGTTATCACTCTAACTCATATTATTAGCCATATTATGCTTATATGATCGAGAGAACGACAATTACTATACTTATTACTCTTATTATTATCAATGTAACTCATATTATTAGCCATATTATGCTTATATGATCGATAGAACGACAATTACTATACTTATTACTCTTATTGTTATGAATCTAACTCATATTATTAACCATATTATGCAGATATGATCTATAGAACTACAATTACTATACTTATTACTCTTATTATTATCAATCTAACTCATATTATTAGCCATATTATGCTTATATGATCGATAGAATGAGAATTACTATACTCACTACTCTTAGTATTATCACTCTAACTCATAATATTAGCCTTATTATGCTTATATGATCGATAGAACGACAATTACTGTACTTATTACTCTTATTATTATCAATCTAACTCATATTATTAGCCATATTATGCTTATATGATCGATAGAACGAGAGTTACTATACTCACTACTCTTAGTATTATCAATCTAACACATATTATCAGCCATATTATGGTTATATTATCGATAGAACGACAATTACTATACTTATTACTGTTATTATTATCAATCTAACTCATATTATTAGCCATATTATGCTTAAATGATCGATAGAACGACAATTACTATACTTATTACTCTTATTATTATCAATCTAACTCATATTATTAGCCATATTATGCTTATATGATCGATAGAACGAGAATTACTATACTCACTACTCTTAGTATTATCAATCTAACTCATATTATTAGCCATATTATGCAGATATGATCGATAGAACTACAATTACTATACTCATTACTCTTATTATTATCAATGTAACTCATATTATTAGCCATATTATGGTTATATTATCGATAGAACGACAATTACTATACTTATTACTGTTATTATTATCAATCTAACTCATATTATTAGCCATATTATGTTTAAATGATCGATAGAACTACAATTAATATACTCATTACTCTTATTATTATCAATCTAACTCATATTATTAGCCATATTATGCTTATATGATCGATAGAACGCGAATTACTATACTCACTACTCTTAGTATTATCAATCTAACTCATATTATTAGCCATATTATGGTTATATTATCAATAGAACGACAATTACTATACTTATTACTGTTATTATTATCAATCTAACTCATATTATTAGCCACATTATGCTTATATGATCGATAGAACGAGAATTACTATACTCACTACTCTTAGTATTATCAATGTAACTCATATTATTAGCCATATTATGCTTATATGATCGATAGAACGACAATTACTATACTTATTACTCTTATTATTACCAATCTAACTCATATTATTAGACATATTATGCTTATATGATCGATAGAACGACAATTACTATACTTATTACTCTTATTATTATGAATCTGACTCACATTATTAGCCATATTATGCTTATATGATCGATAGAACGACAATTACTATACTTATTATTCTTATTTTTATCAACCCAACTCATATTATTCGCCATATTATGCTTAAATGATCGATAGAACGACAATTACTATCCTCATTACTCTTATTATTATGAATCTAACTCATATTATTAGCCACATTATGCTTATATGATCGATAGAACTACAATTACTATACTCATTACTCTTATTATTATCAATCCAACTTATAATATTACCCATATTATGCTGATATGATCGATAGAACGACATTCGCTATAGTTATTACACTCACTATTATCAATCTAACTCATATTATTAACCATATTATGCAGATATGATCGACAGAACGACAATTACTAAACTTATTACTCTTATTATTATCATTCTAACTCATATTATTAACCATATTATGCAGATATGATCGATAGAACTACAATTACTATACTCATTACTCTCATTGTTATCAATCTAACTCATATTATTAGCCATATTATGCTTTTATGATCGATAGAAAGAGAATTACTATACTCACTACTCTTAGTATTATCAATCTAACTCATATTATTAGCCATATTATGCTTATATGATCGATAGAACGACAATTACTATACTTATTACTGTTATTATTATCAATCTAACTCATATTATTAGCCATATTATGTTTAAATGATCGATAGAACTACAATTAATATACTCATTACTCTCATTATTATCAATCCAACTCATAATATTACCCATATTATGCTGATATGATCGATAGAACGACATTCACTATAGTTATTGCACTCACTATTATCAATCTAACTCATATTATTAACCATATTATGGTTATATTATCGATAGAACCACAATTACTATACTTATTACTGATATTATTATCAATCTAACTCATATTATTAGCCATATTATGCTTATATGATCGACAGAATGAGAATTACTATACTCACTACTCTTAGTGTTATCACTCTAACTCATATTATTAGCCATATTATGCTTATATGATCGAGAGAACGACAATTACTATACTTATTACTCTTATTATTATCAATGTAACTCATATTATTAGCCATATTATGCTTATATGATCGATAGAACGACAACTACTATACTTATTACTCTTATTGTTATGAATCTAACTCATATTATTAACCATATTATGCAGATATGATCGATAGAACTACAATTACTATACTCATTACTCTTATTGTTATCAATCTAACTCATATTATTAGCCATATTATGCTTATATGATCGATAGAACGAGAATTACTATACTCACTACTCTTAGTATTATCAATCTAACTCATATTATTAGCCATATTATGGTTATATTATCGATAGAACCACAATTACTATACTTATTACTGATATTATTATCAATCTAACTCATGTTATTAGCCATATTATGCTTATATGATCGACAGAATGAAAATTACTATACTCACTACTCTTAGTGTTATCACTCTAACTCATATTATTAGCCATATTATGCTTATATGATCGAGAGAACGACAATTACTATACTTATTACTCTTATTATTATCAATGTAACTCATATTATTAGCCATATTATGCTTATATGATCGATAGAACGACAATTACTATACTTATTACTCTTATCGTTATGAATCTAACTCATATTATTAACCATATTATGCAGATATGATCGATAGAACTACAATTACTATACTTATTACTCTTATTATTATCAATCTAACTCATATTATTAGCCATATTATGCTTATATGATCGATAGAATGAGAATTACTATACTCACTACTCTTAGTATTATCACTCTAACTCATAATATTAGCCTTATTATGCTTATATGATCGATAGAACGACAATTACTGTACTTATTACTCTTATTATTATCAATCTAACTCTTATTATTAGCCATATTATGTTTAAATGATCGATAGAACTACAATTAATATACTCATTACTCTTATTATTATCAATGTAACTCATATTATTAGCCATATTATGCTTATATGATCGACAGAATGAAAATTACTATACTCACTACTCTTAGTGTTATCACTCTAACTCATATTATTAGCCATATTATGCTTATATGATCGAGAGAACGACAATTACTATACTTATTACTCTTATTATTATCAATGTAACTCATATTATTAGCCATATTATGCTTATATGATCGATAGAACGACAATTACTATACTTATTACTCTTATCGTTATGAATCTAACTCATATTATTAACCATATTATGCAGATATGATCGATAGAACTACAATTACTATACTTATTACTCTTATTATTATCAATCTAACTCATATTATTAGCCATATTATGCTTATATGATCGATAGAATGAGAATTACTATACTCACTACTCTTAGTATTATCACTCTAACTCATAATATTAGCCTTATTATGCTTATATGATCGATAGAACGACAATTACTGTACTTATTACTCTTATTATTATCAATCTAACTCATATTATTAGCCATATTATGCTTATATGATCGATAGAACGAGAATTACTATACTCACTACTCTTAGTATTATCAATCTAACACATATTATCAGCCATATTATGGTTATATTATCGATAGAACGACAATTACTATACGTATTACTGTTATTATTATCAATCTAACTCATATTATTAGCCATATTATGCTTAAATGATCGATAGAACGACAATTACTATACTTATTACTCTTATTATTATCAATCTAACTCATATTATTAGCCATATTATGCTTATATGATCGATAGAACGAGAATTACTATACTCACTACTCTTAGTATTATCAATCTAACTGATATTATTAGCCATATTATGCTTATGTGATCGATAGAACGACAATTACTATACTTATTACTCTTATTATTACCAATCTAACTCATATTATTAGCCATATTATGCTTATATGATCGATAGAACGAGAATTACTATACTCACTACTCTTAGTATTATCAATCTAACTCATATTATTAGCCATATTATGCAGATCTGATCGATAGAACTACAATCACTATACTCATTACTCTTATTATTATCAATGTAACTCATATTATTAGCCATATTATGGTTATATTATCGATAGAACGACAATTACTATACTTATTACTGTTATTATTATCAATCTAACTCATATTATTAGCCATATTATGTTTAAATGATCGATAGAACTACAATTAATATACTCATTACTCTTACTATTATCAATCTAACTCATATTATTAGCCATATTATGCTTATATGATCGATAGAACGACAATTACTATACTTATTACTCTTATTATTACCAATCTAACTCATATTATTAGCCATATTATGCTTATATGATCGATAGAACGACAATTACTATACTTATTACTCTTATTATTATGAATCTGACTCATATTATTAGCCATATTATGCTTATATGATCGACAGAATGAGAATTACTATACTCACTACTCTTAGTGTTATCACTCTAACTCATATTATTAGCCATATTATGCTTATATGATCGAGAGAACGACAATTACTATACTTATTACTCTTATTATTATCAATGTAACTCATATTATTAGCCATATTATGCTTATATGATCGATAGAACGACAATTACTATACTTATTACTCTTATTGTTATGAATCTAACTCATATTATTAACCATATTATGCAGATATGATCGACAGAACTACAATTACTATACTTATTACTCTTATTATTATCAATCTAACTCATATTATTAGCCATATTATGCTTTTATGATCGATAGAAAGAGAATTACTATACTCACTACTCTTAGTATTATCAATCTAACTCATATTATTAGCCATATTATGGTTATATTATCGATAGAACCACAATTACTATACTTATTACTGATATTATTATCAATCTAACTCATATTATTAGCCATATTATGCTTATATGATCGACAGAACTACAATTACTATACTCATTACTCTTATTATTATCAATCCAACTTATAATATTACCCATATTATGCTGATATGATCGATAGAACGACATTCGCTATAGTTATTACACTCACTATTATCAATCTAACTCATATTATTAACCATATTATGCAGATATGATCGATAGAACGACAATTACTAAACTTATTACTCTTATTATTATCAATCCAACTTATAATATTAACCATATTATGCAGATATGATCGATAGAACTACAATTACTATACTCATTACTCTCATTGTTATCAATCTAACTCATATTATTAGCCATATTATGCTTTTATGATCGATAGAAAGAGAATTACTATACTCACTGCTCTTAGTATTATCAATCTAATCCATATTATTAGCCATATTATGGTTATATTATCGATAGAACCACAATTACTATACTTATTACTGATATTATTATCAATCTAACTCATATTATTAGCCATATTATGCTTATATGATCGACAGAATGAGAATTACTATACTCACTACTCTTAGTGTTATCACTCTAACTCATATTATTAGCCATATTATGCTTATATGATCGAGAGAACGACAATTACTATACTTATTACTCTTATTATTATCAATGTAACTCATATTATTAGCCATATTATGCTTATATGATCGATAGAACGACAATTACTATACTTATTACTCTTATCGTTATGAATCTAACTCATATTATTAACCATATTCTGCAGATATGATCGATAGAACTACAATTACTATACTTATTACTCTTATTATTATCAATCTAACTCATATTATTAGCCATATTATGCTTATATGATCGATAGAATGAGAATTACTATACTCACTACTCTTAGTATTATCACTCTAACTCATAATATTAGCCTTATTATGCTTATATGATCGATAGAACGAGAATTACTATACTCACTACTCTTAGTATTATCAATCTAACTCATATTATTAGCCATATTATGCAGATATGATCGATAGAACTACAATTACTATACTCATTACTCTTATTATTATCAATGTAACTCATATTATTAGCCATATTATGGTTATATTATCGATAGAACGACAATTACTATACTTATTACTGTTATTATTATCAATCTAACTCATATTATTAGCCATATTATGTTTAAATGATCGATAGAACTACAATTAATATACTTATTACACTTACTATTGTCAATCTAACTCATATTATTAACCATATTATGCAGATATGATCGATAGAACGACAATTACTATACATATTACTCTTATTATTATCAATCTAACTCATATTATTAACCATATTATGCAGATATGATCGATAGCACGACATTTACTATACTTATTACACTTACTATTATCAATCTAACTCATATTATTAGTTATATTATGCTTATATGATCGATAGAACAACAATTACTATACTCACTACTCTTAGTATTATCAATCTAACTCATATTATTAGCCATATTATGCTTATATGATCGATAGAACGACAATTACTGTACTTATTACTCTTATTATTATCAATCTAACTCATATTATTAGCCATATTATGCTTATATGATCGATAGAACGAGAATTACTATACTCGCTACTCTTAGTATTATCAATCTAACTCATATTATTAACCATATTATGCAGATATGATCGATAAAACGACAATTACTAAACTTATTACTCTTATTATTATCATTCTAACTCATATTATTAACCATATTATGCAGATATGATCGATAGAACTACAATTACTATACTCATTACTCTTATTATTATCAATCCAACTCATAATATTACCCATATTATGCTGATATGATCGATAGAACGACATTCACTATAGTTATTGCACTCACTGTTATCAATCTAACTCATATTATTAACCATATTATGCAGATATGATCGATAGAACGACAATTGCTAAACTTATTACTCTTATTATTATCATTCTAACTCATATTATTAACCATATTATGCAGATATGATCGATAGAACTACAATTACTATACTCATTACTCTCATTGTTATCAATCTAACTCATATTATTAGCCATATTATGCTTTTATGATCGATAGAAAGAGAATTACTATACTCACTACTCTTAGTATTATCAATCTAACTCATATTATTAGCCATATTATGGTTATATTATCGATAGAACCACAATTACTATACTTATTACTGATATTATTATTAATCTAACTCATATTATTAGCCATATTATGCTTATATGATCGACAGAATGAGAATTACTATACTCACTACTCTTAGTGTTATCACTCTAACTCATATTATTAGCCATATTATGCTTATATGATCGAGAGAACGACAATTACTATACTTATTACTCTTATTATTATCAATGTAACTCATATTATTAGCCATATTATGCTTATATGATCGACAGAATGAGAATTACTATACTCACTACTCTTAGTGTTATCACTCTAACTCATATTATTAGCCATATTATGCTTATATGATCGAGAGAACGACAATTACTATACTTATTACTCTTATTATTATCAATGTAACTCATATTATTAGCCATATTATGCTTATATGATCGATAGAACGACAATTACTATACTTATTACTCTTATTGTTATGAATCTAACTCATATTATTAACCATATTATGCAGATATGATCTATAGAACTACAATTACTATACTTATTACTCTTATTATTATCAATCTAACTCATATTATTAGCCATATTATGCTTATATGATCGATAGAATGAGAATTACTATACTCACTACTCTTAGTATTATCACTCTAACTCATAATATTAGCCTTATTATGCTTATATGACCGATAGAACGACAATTACTGTACTTATTACTCTTATTATTATCAATCTAACTCATATTATTAGCCATATTATGCTTATATGATCGATAGAACGAGAGTTACTATACTCACTACTCTTAGTATTATCAATCTAACACATATTATCAGCCATATTATGGTTATATTATCGATAGAACGACAATTACTATACTTATTACTGTTATTATTATCAATCTAACTCATATTATTAGCCATATTATGCTTAAATGATCGATAGAACGACAATTACTATACTTATTACTCTTATTATTATCAATGTAACTCATATTATTAGCCATATTATGCTTATATGATCGATAGAACGACAATTACTATACTTATTACTCTTATTATTATGAATCTGACTCATATTATTAGCCATATTATGCTTATATGATCGATAGAACGACAATTACTATACTTATTATTCTTATTTTTATCAAGCCAACTCATATTATTCGCCATATTATGCTTAAATGATCGATAGAACGACAATTACTATCCTCATTACTCTTATTATTATGAATCTAACTCATATTATTAGCCACATTATGCTTATATGATCGATAGAACTACAATTACTATACTCATTACTCTTATTATTATCAATCCAACATATAATATTACCCATATTATGCTGATATGATCGATAGAACGACATTCGCTATAGTTATTACACTCACTATTATCAATCTAACTCATATTATTAACCATATTATGCAGATATGATCGATAGAACGACAATTACTAAACTTATTACTCTTATTATTATCATTCTAACTCATATTATTAACCATATTATGCAGATATGATCGATAGAACTACAATTACTATACTCATTACTCTCATTGTTATCAATCTAACTCATATTATTAGCCATATTATGCTTTTATGATCGATAGAAAGAGAATTACTATACTCACTGCTCTTAGTATTATCAATCTAATCCATATTATTAGCCATATTATGGTTATATTATCGATAGAACCACAATTACTATACTTATTACTGATATTATTATCAATCTAACTCATATTATTAGCCATATTATGCTTATATGATCGACAGAATGAGAATTACTATACTCACTACTCTTAGTGTTATCACTCTAACTCATATTATTAGCCATATTATGCTTATATGATCGAGAGAACGACAATTACTATACTTATTACTCTTATTATTATCAATGTAACTCATATTATTAGCCATATTATGCTTATATGATCGATAGAACGACAATTACTATACTTATTACTCTTATCGTTATGAATCTAACTCATATTATTAGCCATATTATGCAGATATGATCGATAGAACTACAATTACTATACTCATTACTCTTATTATTATCAATGTAACTCATATTATTAGCCATATTATGGTTATATTATCGATAGAACGACAATTACTATACTTATTACTGTTATTATTATCAATCTAACTCATATTATTAGCCATATTATGTTTAAATGATCGATAGAACTACAATTAATATACTCATTACTCTTATTATTATCAATCTAACTCATATTATTAGCCATATTATGCTTATATGATCGATAGAACGCGAATTACTATACTCACTACTCTTAGTATTATCAATCTAACTCATATTATTAGCCATATTATGGTTATATTATCAATAGAACGACAATTACTATACTTATTACTGTTATTATTATCAATCTAACTCATATTATTAGCCACATTATGCTTATATGATCGATAGAACGAGAATTACTATACTCACTACTCTTAGTATTATCAATGTAACTCATATTATTAGCCATATTATGCTTATATGATCGATAGAACGACAATTACTATACTTATTACTCTTATTATTACCAATCTAACTCATATTATTAGACATATTATGCTTATATGATCGATAGAACGACAATTACTATACTTATTACTCTTATTATTATGAATCTGACTCACATTATTAGCCATATTATGCTTATATGATCGATAGAACGACAATTACTATACTTATTATTCTTATTTTTATCAACCCAACTCATATTATTCGCCATATTATGCTTAAATGATCGATAGAACGACAATTACTATCCTCATTACTCTTATTATTATGAATCTAACTCATATTATTAGCCACATTATGCTTATATGATCGATAGAACTACAATTACTATACTCATTACTCTTATTATTATCAATCCAACTTATAATATTACCCATATTATGCTGATATGATCGATAGAACGACATTCGCTATAGTTATTACACTCACTATTATCAATCTAACTCATATTATTAACCATATTATGCAGATATGATCGACAGAACGACAATTACTAAACTTATTACTCTTATTATTATCATTCTAACTCATATTATTAACCATATTATGCAGATATGATCGATAGAACTACAATTACTATACTCATTACTCTCATTGTTATCAATCTAACTCATATTATTAGCCATATTATGCTTTTATGATCGATAGAAAGAGAATTACTATACTCACTACTCTTAGTATTATCAATCTAACTCATATTATTAGCCATATTATGCTTATATGATCGATAGAACGACAATTACTATACTTATTACTGTTATTATTATCAATCTAACTCATATTATTAGCCATATTATGTTTAAATGATCGATAGAACTACAATTAATATACTCATTACTCTCATTATTATCAATCCAACTCATAATATTACCCATATTATGCTGATATGATCGATAGAACGACATTCACTATAGTTATTGCACTCACTATTATCAATCTAACTCATATTATTAACCATATTATGGTTATATTATCGATAGAACCACAATTACTATACTTATTACTGATATTATTATCAATCTAACTCATATTATTAGCCATATTATGCTTATATGATCGACAGAATGAGAATTACTATACTCACTACTCTTAGTGTTATCACTCTAACTCATATTATTAGCCATATTATGCTTATATGATCGAGAGAACGACAATTACTATACTTATTACTCTTATTATTATCAATGTAACTCATATTATTAGCCATATTATGCTTATATGATCGATAGAACGACAACTACTATACTTATTACTCTTATTGTTATGAATCTAACTCATATTATTAACCATATTATGCAGATATGATCGATAGAACTACAATTACTATACTCATTACTCTTATTGTTATCAATCTAACTCATATTATTAGCCATATTATGCTTATATGATCGATAGAACGAGAATTACTATACTCACTACTCTTAGTATTATCAATCTAACTCATATTATTAGCCATATTATGGTTATATTATCGATAGAACCACAATTACTATACTTATTACTGATATTATTATCAATCTAACTCATGTTATTAGCCATATTATGCTTATATGATCGACAGAATGAAAATTACTATACTCACTACTCTTAGTGTTATCACTCTAACTCATATTATTAGCCATATTATGCTTATATGATCGAGAGAACGACAATTACTATACTTATTACTCTTATTATTATCAATGTAACTCATATTATTAGCCATATTATGCTTATATGATCGATAGAACGACAATTACTATACTTATTACTCTTATCGTTATGAATCTAACTCATATTATTAACCATATTATGCAGATATGATCGATAGAACTACAATTACTATACTTATTACTCTTATTATTATCAATCTAACTCATATTATTAGCCATATTATGCTTATATGATCGATAGAATGAGAATTACTATACTCACTACTCTTAGTATTATCACTCTAACTCATAATATTAGCCTTATTATGCTTATATGATCGATAGAACGACAATTACTGTACTTATTACTCTTATTATTATCAATCTAACTCTTATTATTAGCCATATTATGTTTAAATGATCGATAGAACTACAATTAATATACTCATTACTCTTATTATTATCAATGTAACTCATATTATTAGCCATATTATGCTTATATGATCGACAGAATGAAAATTACTATACTCACTACTCTTAGTGTTATCACTCTAACTCATATTATTAGCCATATTATGCTTATATGATCGAGAGAACGACAATTACTATACTTATTACTCTTATTATTATCAATGTAACTCATATTATTAGCCATATTATGCTTATATGATCGATAGAACGACAATTACTATACTTATTACTCTTATCGTTATGAATCTAACTCATATTATTAACCATATTATGCAGATATGATCGATAGAACTACAATTACTATACTTATTACTCTTATTATTATCAATCTAACTCATATTATTAGCCATATTATGCTTATATGATCGATAGAATGAGAATTACTATACTCACTACTCTTAGTATTATCACTCTAACTCATAATATTAGCCTTATTATGCTTATATGATCGATAGAACGACAATTACTGTACTTATTACTCTTATTATTATCAATCTAACTCATATTATTAGCCATATTATGCTTATATGATCGATAGAACGAGAATTACTATACTCACTACTCTTAGTATTATCAATCTAACACATATTATCAGCCATATTATGGTTATATTATCGATAGAACGACAATTACTATACGTATTACTGTTATTATTATCAATCTAACTCATATTATTAGCCATATTATGCTTAAATGATCGATAGAACGACAATTACTATACTTATTACTCTTATTATTATCAATCTAACTCATATTATTAGCCATATTATGCTTATATGATCGATAGAACGAGAATTACTATACTCACTACTCTTAGTATTATCAATCTAACTGATATTATTAGCCATATTATGCTTATGTGATCGATAGAACGACAATTACTATACTTATTACTCTTATTATTACCAATCTAACTCATATTATTAGCCATATTATGCTTATATGATCGATAGAACGAGAATTACTATACTCACTACTCTTAGTATTATCAATCTAACTCATATTATTAGCCATATTATGCAGATCTGATCGATAGAACTACAATCACTATACTCATTACTCTTATTATTATCAATGTAACTCATATTATTAGCCATATTATGGTTATATTATCGATAGAACGACAATTACTATACTTATTACTGTTATTATTATCAATCTAACTCATATTATTAGCCATATTATGTTTAAATGATCGATAGAACTACAATTAATATACTCATTACTCTTACTATTATCAATCTAACTCATATTATTAGCCATATTATGCTTATATGATCGATAGAACGACAATTACTATACTTATTACTCTTATTATTACCAATCTAACTCATATTATTAGCCATATTATGCTTATATGATCGATAGAACGACAATTACTATACTTATTACTCTTATTATTATGAATCTGACTCATATTATTAGCCATATTATGCTTATATGATCGACAGAATGAGAATTACTATACTCACTACTCTTAGTGTTATCACTCTAACTCATATTATTAGCCATATTATGCTTATATGATCGAGAGAACGACAATTACTATACTTATTACTCTTATTATTATCAATGTAACTCATATTATTAGCCATATTATGCTTATATGATCGATAGAACGACAATTACTATACTTATTACTCTTATTGTTATGAATCTAACTCATATTATTAACCATATTATGCAGATATGATCGACAGAACTACAATTACTATACTTATTACTCTTATTATTATCAATCTAACTCATATTATTAGCCATATTATGCTTTTATGATCGATAGAAAGAGAATTACTATACTCACTACTCTTAGTATTATCAATCTAACTCATATTATTAGCCATATTATGGTTATATTATCGATAGAACCACAATTACTATACTTATTACTGATATTATTATCAATCTAACTCATATTATTAGCCATATTATGCTTATATGATCGACAGAACTACAATTACTATACTCATTACTCTTATTATTATCAATCCAACTTATAATATTACCCATATTATGCTGATATGATCGATAGAACGACATTCGCTATAGTTATTACACTCACTATTATCAATCTAACTCATATTATTAACCATATTATGCAGATATGATCGATAGAACGACAATTACTAAACTTATTACTCTTATTATTATCAATCCAACTTATAATATTAACCATATTATGCAGATATGATCGATAGAACTACAATTACTATACTCATTACTCTCATTGTTATCAATCTAACTCATATTATTAGCCATATTATGCTTTTATGATCGATAGAAAGAGAATTACTATACTCACTGCTCTTAGTATTATCAATCTAATCCATATTATTAGCCATATTATGGTTATATTATCGATAGAACCACAATTACTATACTTATTACTGATATTATTATCAATCTAACTCATATTATTAGCCATATTATGCTTATATGATCGACAGAATGAGAATTACTATACTCACTACTCTTAGTGTTATCACTCTAACTCATATTATTAGCCATATTATGCTTATATGATCGAGAGAACGAGAATTACTATACTCACTACTCTTAGTATTATCAATCTAACTCATATTATTAGCCATATTATGCAGATATGATCGATAGAACTACAATTACTATACTCATTACTCTTATTATTATCAATGTAACTCATATTATTAGCCATATTATGCTGATATGATCGATAGAACGACATTCACTATAGTTATTGCACTCACTGTTATCAATCTAACTCA
This sequence comes from Megachile rotundata, assembly GCF_050947335.1. Taxonomy (NCBI): domain Eukaryota; kingdom Metazoa; phylum Arthropoda; class Insecta; order Hymenoptera; family Megachilidae; genus Megachile; species Megachile rotundata. The sequence goes on along the minus strand of NW_027473489.1, from coordinate 233,587 downwards.
TATTATTAACCATATTATGCAGATATGATCGATAGAACGACAATTGCTAAACTTATTACTCTTATTATTATCATTCTAACTCATATTATTAACCATATTATGCAGATATGATCGATAGAACTACAATTACTATACTCATTACTCTCATTGTTATCAATCTAACTCATATTATTAGCCATATTATGCTTTTATGATCGATAGAAAGAGAATTACTATACTCACTACTCTTAGTATTATCAATCTAACTCATATTATTAGCCATATTATGCTTATATGATCGAGAGAACGAGAATTACTATACTCACTACTCTTAGTATTATCAATCTAACTCATATTATTAGCCATATTATGCAGATATGATCGATAGAACTACAATTACTATACTTATTACTCTTATTATTATCAATGTAACTCATATTATTAGCCATATTATGCTTATATGATCGATAGAACGACAATTACTATACTTATTACTCTTATCGTTATGAATCTAACTCATATTATTAACCATATTCTGCAGATATGATCGATAGAACTACAATTACTATACTTATTACTCTTATTATTATCAATCTAACTCATATTATTAGCCATATTATGCTTATATGATCGATAGAATGAGAATTACTATACTCACTACTCTTAGTATTATCACTCTAACTCATAATATTAGCCTTATTATGCTTATATGATCGATAGAACGAGAATTACTATACTCACTACTCTTAGTATTATCAATCTAACTCATATTATTAGCCATATTATGCAGATATGATCGATAGAACTACAATTACTATACTCATTACTCTTATTATTATCAATGTAACTCATATTATTAGCCATATTATGGTTATATTATCGATAGAACGACAATTACTATACTTATTACTGTTATTATTATCAATCTAACTCATATTATTAGCCATATTATGTTTAAATGATCGATAGAACTACAATTAATATACTTATTACACTTACTATTGTCAATCTAACTCATATTATTAACCATATTATGCAGATATGATCGATAGAACGACAATTACTATACATATTACTCTTATTATTATCAATCTAACTCATATTATTAACCATATTATGCAGATATGATCGATAGCACGACATTTACTATACTTATTACACTTACTATTATCAATCTAACTCATATTATTAGTTATATTATGCTTATATGATCGATAGAACAACAATTACTATACTCACTACTCTTAGTATTATCAATCTAACTCATATTATTAGCCATATTATGCTTATATGATCGATAGAACGACAATTACTGTACTTATTACTCTTATTATTATCAATCTAACTCATATTATTAGCCATATTATGCTTATATGATCGATAGAACGAGAATTACTATACTCGCTACTCTTAGTATTATCAATCTAACTCATATTATTAACCATATTATGCAGATATGATCGATAAAACGACAATTACTAAACTTATTACTCTTATTATTATCATTCTAACTCATATTATTAACCATATTATGCAGATATGATCGATAGAACTACAATTACTATACTCATTACTCTTATTATTATCAATCCAACTCATAATATTACCCATATTATGCTGATATGATCGATAGAACGACATTCACTATAGTTATTGCACTCACTGTTATCAATCTAACTCATATTATTAACCATATTATGCAGATATGATCGATAGAACGACAATTGCTAAACTTATTACTCTTATTATTATCATTCTAACTCATATTATTAACCATATTATGCAGATATGATCGATAGAACTACAATTACTATACTCATTACTCTCATTGTTATCAATCTAACTCATATTATTAGCCATATTATGCTTTTATGATCGATAGAAAGAGAATTACTATACTCACTACTCTTAGTATTATCAATCTAACTCATATTATTAGCCATATTATGGTTATATTATCGATAGAACCACAATTACTATACTTATTACTGATATTATTATTAATCTAACTCATATTATTAGCCATATTATGCTTATATGATCGACAGAATGAGAATTACTATACTCACTACTCTTAGTGTTATCACTCTAACTCATATTATTAGCCATATTATGCTTATATGATCGAGAGAACGACAATTACTATACTTATTACTCTTATTATTATCAATGTAACTCATATTATTAGCCATATTATGCTTATATGATCGACAGAATGAGAATTACTATACTCACTACTCTTAGTGTTATCACTCTAACTCATATTATTAGCCATATTATGCTTATATGATCGAGAGAACGACAATTACTATACTTATTACTCTTATTATTATCAATGTAACTCATATTATTAGCCATATTATGCTTATATGATCGATAGAACGACAATTACTATACTTATTACTCTTATTGTTATGAATCTAACTCATATTATTAACCATATTATGCAGATATGATCTATAGAACTACAATTACTATACTTATTACTCTTATTATTATCAATCTAACTCATATTATTAGCCATATTATGCTTATATGATCGATAGAATGAGAATTACTATACTCACTACTCTTAGTATTATCACTCTAACTCATAATATTAGCCTTATTATGCTTATATGACCGATAGAACGACAATTACTGTACTTATTACTCTTATTATTATCAATCTAACTCATATTATTAGCCATATTATGCTTATATGATCGATAGAACGAGAGTTACTATACTCACTACTCTTAGTATTATCAATCTAACACATATTATCAGCCATATTATGGTTATATTATCGATAGAACGACAATTACTATACTTATTACTGTTATTATTATCAATCTAACTCATATTATTAGCCATATTATGCTTAAATGATCGATAGAACGACAATTACTATACTTATTACTCTTATTATTATCAATGTAACTCATATTATTAGCCATATTATGCTTATATGATCGATAGAACGACAATTACTATACTTATTACTCTTATTATTATGAATCTGACTCATATTATTAGCCATATTATGCTTATATGATCGATAGAACGACAATTACTATACTTATTATTCTTATTTTTATCAAGCCAACTCATATTATTCGCCATATTATGCTTAAATGATCGATAGAACGACAATTACTATCCTCATTACTCTTATTATTATGAATCTAACTCATATTATTAGCCACATTATGCTTATATGATCGATAGAACTACAATTACTATACTCATTACTCTTATTATTATCAATCCAACATATAATATTACCCATATTATGCTGATATGATCGATAGAACGACATTCGCTATAGTTATTACACTCACTATTATCAATCTAACTCATATTATTAACCATATTATGCAGATATGATCGATAGAACGACAATTACTAAACTTATTACTCTTATTATTATCATTCTAACTCATATTATTAACCATATTATGCAGATATGATCGATAGAACTACAATTACTATACTCATTACTCTCATTGTTATCAATCTAACTCATATTATTAGCCATATTATGCTTTTATGATCGATAGAAAGAGAATTACTATACTCACTGCTCTTAGTATTATCAATCTAATCCATATTATTAGCCATATTATGGTTATATTATCGATAGAACCACAATTACTATACTTATTACTGATATTATTATCAATCTAACTCATATTATTAGCCATATTATGCTTATATGATCGACAGAATGAGAATTACTATACTCACTACTCTTAGTGTTATCACTCTAACTCATATTATTAGCCATATTATGCTTATATGATCGAGAGAACGACAATTACTATACTTATTACTCTTATTATTATCAATGTAACTCATATTATTAGCCATATTATGCTTATATGATCGATAGAACGACAATTACTATACTTATTACTCTTATCGTTATGAATCTAACTCATATTATTAGCCATATTATGCAGATATGATCGATAGAACTACAATTACTATACTCATTACTCTTATTATTATCAATGTAACTCATATTATTAGCCATATTATGGTTATATTATCGATAGAACGACAATTACTATACTTATTACTGTTATTATTATCAATCTAACTCATATTATTAGCCATATTATGTTTAAATGATCGATAGAACTACAATTAATATACTCATTACTCTTATTATTATCAATCTAACTCATATTATTAGCCATATTATGCTTATATGATCGATAGAACGCGAATTACTATACTCACTACTCTTAGTATTATCAATCTAACTCATATTATTAGCCATATTATGGTTATATTATCAATAGAACGACAATTACTATACTTATTACTGTTATTATTATCAATCTAACTCATATTATTAGCCACATTATGCTTATATGATCGATAGAACGAGAATTACTATACTCACTACTCTTAGTATTATCAATGTAACTCATATTATTAGCCATATTATGCTTATATGATCGATAGAACGACAATTACTATACTTATTACTCTTATTATTACCAATCTAACTCATATTATTAGACATATTATGCTTATATGATCGATAGAACGACAATTACTATACTTATTACTCTTATTATTATGAATCTGACTCACATTATTAGCCATATTATGCTTATATGATCGATAGAACGACAATTACTATACTTATTATTCTTATTTTTATCAACCCAACTCATATTATTCGCCATATTATGCTTAAATGATCGATAGAACGACAATTACTATCCTCATTACTCTTATTATTATGAATCTAACTCATATTATTAGCCACATTATGCTTATATGATCGATAGAACTACAATTACTATACTCATTACTCTTATTATTATCAATCCAACTTATAATATTACCCATATTATGCTGATATGATCGATAGAACGACATTCGCTATAGTTATTACACTCACTATTATCAATCTAACTCATATTATTAACCATATTATGCAGATATGATCGACAGAACGACAATTACTAAACTTATTACTCTTATTATTATCATTCTAACTCATATTATTAACCATATTATGCAGATATGATCGATAGAACTACAATTACTATACTCATTACTCTCATTGTTATCAATCTAACTCATATTATTAGCCATATTATGCTTTTATGATCGATAGAAAGAGAATTACTATACTCACTACTCTTAGTATTATCAATCTAACTCATATTATTAGCCATATTATGCTTATATGATCGATAGAACGACAATTACTATACTTATTACTGTTATTATTATCAATCTAACTCATATTATTAGCCATATTATGTTTAAATGATCGATAGAACTACAATTAATATACTCATTACTCTCATTATTATCAATCCAACTCATAATATTACCCATATTATGCTGATATGATCGATAGAACGACATTCACTATAGTTATTGCACTCACTATTATCAATCTAACTCATATTATTAACCATATTATGGTTATATTATCGATAGAACCACAATTACTATACTTATTACTGATATTATTATCAATCTAACTCATATTATTAGCCATATTATGCTTATATGATCGACAGAATGAGAATTACTATACTCACTACTCTTAGTGTTATCACTCTAACTCATATTATTAGCCATATTATGCTTATATGATCGAGAGAACGACAATTACTATACTTATTACTCTTATTATTATCAATGTAACTCATATTATTAGCCATATTATGCTTATATGATCGATAGAACGACAACTACTATACTTATTACTCTTATTGTTATGAATCTAACTCATATTATTAACCATATTATGCAGATATGATCGATAGAACTACAATTACTATACTCATTACTCTTATTGTTATCAATCTAACTCATATTATTAGCCATATTATGCTTATATGATCGATAGAACGAGAATTACTATACTCACTACTCTTAGTATTATCAATCTAACTCATATTATTAGCCATATTATGGTTATATTATCGATAGAACCACAATTACTATACTTATTACTGATATTATTATCAATCTAACTCATGTTATTAGCCATATTATGCTTATATGATCGACAGAATGAAAATTACTATACTCACTACTCTTAGTGTTATCACTCTAACTCATATTATTAGCCATATTATGCTTATATGATCGATAGAATGAGAATTACTATACTCACTACTCTTAGTATTATCACTCTAACTCATAATATTAGCCTTATTATGCTTATATGATCGATAGAACGACAATTACTGTACTTATTACTCTTATTATTATCAATCTAACTCTTATTATTAGCCATATTATGTTTAAATGATCGATAGAACTACAATTAATATACTCATTACTCTTATTATTATCAATGTAACTCATATTATTAGCCATATTATGCTTATATGATCGACAGAATGAAAATTACTATACTCACTACTCTTAGTGTTATCACTCTAACTCATATTATTAGCCATATTATGCTTATATGATCGAGAGAACGACAATTACTATACTTATTACTCTTATTATTATCAATGTAACTCATATTATTAGCCATATTATGCTTATATGATCGATAGAACGACAATTACTATACTTATTACTCTTATCGTTATGAATCTAACTCATATTATTAACCATATTATGCAGATATGATCGATAGAACTACAATTACTATACTTATTACTCTTATTATTATCAATCTAACTCATATTATTAGCCATATTATGCTTATATGATCGATAGAATGAGAATTACTATACTCACTACTCTTAGTATTATCACTCTAACTCATAATATTAGCCTTATTATGCTTATATGATCGATAGAACGACAATTACTGTACTTATTACTCTTATTATTATCAATCTAACTCATATTATTAGCCATATTATGCTTATATGACCGATAGAACGAGAATTACTATACTCACTACTCTTAGTATTATCAATCTAACACATATTATCAGCCATATTATGGTTATATTATCGATAGAACGACAATTACTATACGTATTACTGTTATTATTATCAATCTAACTCATATTATTAGCCATATTATGCTTAAATGATCGATAGAACGACAATTACTATACTTATTACTCTTATTATTATCAATCTAACTCATATTATTAGCCATATTATGCTTATATGATCGATAGAACGAGAATTACTATACTCACTACTCTTAGTATTATCAATCTAACTGATATTATTAGCCATATTATGCTTATGTGATCGATAGAACGACAATTACTATACTTATTACTCTTATTATTACCAATCTAACTCATATTATTAGCCATATTATGCTTATATGATCGATAGAACGAGAATTACTATACTCACTACTCTTAGTATTATCAATCTAACTCATATTATTAGCCATATTATGCAGATCTGATCGATAGAACTACAATCACTATACTCATTACTCTTATTATTATCAATGTAACTCATATTATTAGCCATATTATGGTTATATTATCGATAGAACGACAATTACTATACTTATTACTGTTATTATTATCAATCTAACTCATATTATTAGCCATATTATGTTTAAATGATCGATAGAACTACAATTAATATACTCATTACTCTTACTATTATCAATCTAACTCATATTATTAGCCATATTATGCTTATATGATCGATAGAACGACAATTACTATACTTATTACTCTTATTATTACCAATCTAACTCATATTATTAGCCATATTATGCTTATATGATCGATAGAACGACAATTACTATACTTATTACTCTTATTATTATGAATCTGACTCATATTATTAGCCATATTATGCTTATATGATCGACAGAATGAGAATTACTATACTCACTACTCTTAGTGTTATCACTCTAACTCATATTATTAGCCATATTATGCTTATATGATCGAGAGAACGACAATTACTATACTTATTACTCTTATTATTATCAATGTAACTCATATTATTAGCCATATTATGCTTATATGATCGATAGAACGACAATTACTATACTTATTACTCTTATTGTTATGAATCTAACTCATATTATTAACCATATTATGCAGATATGATCGACAGAACTACAATTACTATACTTATTACTCTTATTATTATCAATCTAACTCATATTATTAGCCATATTATGCTTTTATGATCGATAGAAAGAGAATTACTATACTCACTACTCTTAGTATTATCAATCTAACTCATATTATTAGCCATATTATGGTTATATTATCGATAGAACCACAATTACTATACTTATTACTGATATTATTATCAATCTAACTCATATTATTAGCCATATTATGCTTATATGATCGACAGAACTACAATTACTATACTCATTACTCTTATTATTATCAATCCAACTTATAATATTACCCATATTATGCTGATATGATCGATAGAACGACATTCGCTATAGTTATTACACTCACTATTATCAATCTAACTCATATTATTAACCATATTATGCAGATATGATCGATAGAACGACAATTACTAAACTTATTACTCTTATTATTATCAATCCAACTTATAATATTAACCATATTATGCAGATATGATCGATAGAACTACAATTACTATACTCATTACTCTCATTGTTATCAATCTAACTCATATTATTAGCCATATTATGCTTTTATGATCGATAGAAAGAGAATTACTATACTCACTGCTCTTAGTATTATCAATCTAATCCATATTATTAGCCATATTATGGTTATATTATCGATAGAACCACAATTACTATACTTATTACTGATATTATTATCAATCTAACTCATATTATTAGCCATATTATGCTTATATGATCGACAGAATGAGAATTACTATACTCACTACTCTTAGTGTTATCACTCTAACTCATATTATTAGCCATATTATGCTTATATGATCGAGAGAACGACAATTACTATACTTATTACTCTTATTATTATCAATGTAACTCATATTATTAGCCATATTATGCTTATATGATCGATAGAACGACAATTACTATACTTATTACTCTTATCGTTATGAATCTAACTCATATTATTAACCATATTCTGCAGATATGATCGATAGAACTACAATTACTATACTTATTACTCTTATTATTATCAATCTAACTCATATTATTAGCCATATTATGCTTATATGATCGATAGAATGAGAATTACTATACTCACTACTCTTAGTATTATCACTCTAACTCATAATATTAGCCTTATTATGCTTATATGATCGATAGAACGAGAATTACTATACTCACTACTCTTAGTATTATCAATCTAACTCATATTATTAGCCATATTATGCAGATATGATCGATAGAACTACAATTACTATACTCATTACTCTTATTATTATCAATGTAACTCATATTATTAGCCATATTATGGTTATATTATCGATAGAACGACAATTACTATACTTATTACTGTTATTATTATCAATCTAACTCATATTATTAGCCATATTATGTTTAAATGATCGATAGAACTACAATTAATATACTTATTACACTTACTATTGTCAATCTAACTCATATTATTAACCATATTATGCAGATATGATCGATAGAACGACAATTACTATACATATTACTCTTATTATTATCAATCTAACTCATATTATTAACCATATTATGCAGATATGATCGATAGCACGACATTTACTATACTTATTACACTTACTATTATCAATCTAACTCATATTATTAGTTATATTATGCTTATATGATCGATAGAACAACAATTACTATACTCACTACTCTTAGTATTATCAATCTAACTCATATTATTAGCCATATTATGCTTATATGATCGATAGAACGACAATTACTGTACTTATTACTCTTATTATTATCAATCTAACTCATATTATTAGCCATATTATGCTTATATGATCGATAGAACGAGAATTACTATACTCGCTACTCTTAGTATTATCAATCTAACTCATATTATTAACCATATTATGCAGATATGATCGATAAAACGACAATTACTAAACTTATTACTCTTATTATTATCATTCTAACTCATATTATTAACCATATTATGCAGATATGATCGATAGAACTACAATTACTATACTCATTACTCTTATTATTATCAATCCAACTCATAATATTACCCATATTATGCTGATATGATCGATAGAACGACATTCACTATAGTTATTGCACTCACTGTTATCAATCTAACTCATATTATTAACCATATTATGCAGATATGATCGATAGAACGACAATTGCTAAACTTATTACTCTTATTATTATCATTCTAACTCATATTATTAACCATATTATGCAGATATGATCGATAGAACTACAATTACTATACTCATTACTCTCATTGTTATCAATCTAACTCATATTATTAGCCATATTATGCTTTTATGATCGATAGAAAGAGAATTACTATACTCACTACTCTTAGTATTATCAATCTAACTCATATTATTAGCCATATTATGGTTATATTATCGATAGAACCACAATTACTATACTTATTACTGATATTATTATTAATCTAACTCATATTATTAGCCATATTATGCTTATATGATCGACAGAATGAGAATTACTATACTCACTACTCTTAGTGTTATCACTCTAACTCATATTATTAGCCATATTATGCTTATATGATCGAGAGAACGACAATTACTATACTTATTACTCTTATTATTATCAATGTAACTCATATTATTAGCCATATTATGCTTATATGATCGACAGAATGAGAATTACTATACTCACTACTCTTAGTGTTATCACTCTAACTCATATTATTAGCCATATTATGCTTATATGATCGAGAGAACGACAATTACTATACTTATTACTCTTATTATTATCAATGTAACTCATATTATTAGCCATATTATGCTTATATGATCGATAGAACGACAATTACTATACTTATTACTCTTATTGTTATGAATCTAACTCATATTATTAACCATATTATGCAGATATGATCTATAGAACTACAATTACTATACTTATTACTCTTATTATTATCAATCTAACTCATATTATTAGCCATATTATGCTTATATGATCGATAGAATGAGAATTACTATACTCACTACTCTTAGTATTATCACTCTAACTCATAATATTAGCCTTATTATGCTTATATGACCGATAGAACGACAATTACTGTACTTATTACTCTTATTATTATCAATCTAACTCATATTATTAGCCATATTATGCTTATATGATCGATAGAACGAGAGTTACTATACTCACTACTCTTAGTATTATCAATCTAACACATATTATCAGCCATATTATGGTTATATTATCGATAGAACGACAATTACTATACTTATTACTGTTATTATTATCAATCTAACTCATATTATTAGCCATATTATGCTTAAATGATCGATAGAACGACAATTACTATACTTATTACTCTTATTATTATCAATGTAACTCATATTATTAGCCATATTATGCTTATATGATCGATAGAACGACAATTACTATACTTATTACTCTTATTATTATGAATCTGACTCATATTATTAGCCATATTATGCTTATATGATCGATAGAACGACAATTACTATACTTATTATTCTTATTTTTATCAAGCCAACTCATATTATTCGCCATATTATGCTTAAATGATCGATAGAACGACAATTACTATCCTCATTACTCTTATTATTATGAATCTAACTCATATTATTAGCCACATTATGCTTATATGATCGATAGAACTACAATTACTATACTCATTACTCTTATTATTATCAATCCAACATATAATATTACCCATATTATGCTGATATGATCGATAGAACGACATTCGCTATAGTTATTACACTCACTATTATCAATCTAACTCATATTATTAACCATATTATGCAGATATGATCGATAGAACGACAATTACTAAACTTATTACTCTTATTATTATCATTCTAACTCATATTATTAACCATATTATGCAGATATGATCGATAGAACTACAATTACTATACTCATTACTCTCATTGTTATCAATCTAACTCATATTATTAGCCATATTATGCTTTTATGATCGATAGAAAGAGAATTACTATACTCACTGCTCTTAGTATTATCAATCTAATCCATATTATTAGCCATATTATGGTTATATTATCGATAGAACCACAATTACTATACTTATTACTGATATTATTATCAATCTAACTCATATTATTAGCCATATTATGCTTATATGATCGACAGAATGAGAATTACTATACTCACTACTCTTAGTGTTATCACTCTAACTCATATTATTAGCCATATTATGCTTATATGATCGAGAGAACGACAATTACTATACTTATTACTCTTATTATTATCAATGTAACTCATATTATTAGCCATATTATGCTTATATGATCGATAGAACGACAATTACTATACTTATTACTCTTATCGTTATGAATCTAACTCATATTATTAACCATATTCTGCAGATATGATCGATAGAACTACAATTACTATACTCATTACTCTTATTATTATCAATGTAACTCATATTATTAGCCATATTATGGTTATATTATCGATAGAACGACAATTACTATACTTATTACTGTTATTATTATCAATCTAACTCATATTATTAGCCATATTATGTTTAAATGATCGATAGAACTACAATTAATATACTCATTACTCTTATTATTATCAATCTAACTCATATTATTAGCCATATTATGCTTATATGATCGATAGAACGCGAATTACTATACTCACTACTCTTAGTATTATCAATCTAACTCATATTATTAGCCATATTATGGTTATATTATCAATAGAACGACAATTACTATACTTATTACTGTTATTATTATCAATCTAACTCATATTATTAGCCACATTATGCTTATATGATCGATAGAACGAGAATTACTATACTCACTACTCTTAGTATTATCAATGTAACTCATATTATTAGCCATATTATGCTTATATGATCGATAGAACGACAATTACTATACTTATTACTCTTATTATTACCAATCTAACTCATATTATTAGCCATATTATGCTTATATGATCGATAGAACGACAATTACTATACTTATTACTCTTATTATTATGAATCTGACTCACATTATTAGCCATATTATGCTTATATGATCGATAGAACGACAATTACTATACTTATTATTCTTATTTTTATCAACCCAACTCATATTATTCGCCATATTATGCTTAAATGATCGATAGAACGACAATTACTATCCTCATTACTCTTATTATTATGAATCTAACTCATATTATTAGCCACATTATGCTTATATGATCGATAGAACTACAATTACTATACTCATTACTCTTATTATTATCAATCCAACTTATAATATTACCCATATTATGCTGATATGATCGATAGAACGACATTCGCTATAGTTATTACACTCACTATTATCAATCTAACTCATATTATTAACCATATTATGCAGATATGATCGACAGAACGACAATTACTAAACTTATTACTCTTATTATTATCATTCTAACTCATATTATTAACCATATTATGCAGATATGATCGATAGAACTACAATTACTATACTCATTACTCTCATTGTTATCAATCTAACTCATATTATTAGCCATATTATGCTTTTATGATCGATAGAAAGAGAATTACTATACTCACTACTCTTAGTATTATCAATCTAACTCATATTATTAGCCATATTATGCTTATATGATCGATAGAACGACAATTACTATACTTATTACTGTTATTATTATCAATCTAACTCATATTATTAGCCATATTATGTTTAAATGATCGATAGAACTACAATTAATATACTCATTACTCTCATTATTATCAATCCAACTCATAATATTACCCATATTATGCTGATATGATCGATAGAACGACATTCACTATAGTTATTGCACTCACTATTATCAATCTAACTCATATTATTAACCATATTATGGTTATATTATCGATAGAACCACAATTACTATACTTATTACTGATATTATTATCAATCTAACTCATATTATTAGCCATATTATGCTTATATGATCGACAGAATGAGAATTACTATACTCACTACTCTTAGTGTTATCACTCTAACTCATATTATTAGCCATATTATGCTTATATGATCGAGAGAACGACAATTACTATACTTATTACTCTTATTATTATCAATGTAACTCATATTATTAGCCATATTATGCTTATATGATCGATAGAACGACAACTACTATACTTATTACTCTTATTGTTATGAATCTAACTCATATTATTAACCATATTATGCAGATATGATCGATAGAACTACAATTACTATACTCATTACTCTTATTGTTATCAATCTAACTCATATTATTAGCCATATTATGCTTATATGATCGATAGAACGAGAATTACTATACTCACTACTCTTAGTATTATCAATCTAACTCATATTATTAGCCATATTATGGTTATATTATCGATAGAACCACAATTACTATACTTACTACTGATATTATTATCAATCTAACTCATATTATTAGCCATATTATGCTTATATGATCGACAGAATGAAAATTACTATACTCACTACTCTTAGTGTTATCACTCTAGCTCATATTATTAGCCATATTATGCTTATATGATCGAGAGAACGACAATTACTATACTTATTACTCTTATTATTATCAATGTAACTCATATTATTAGCCATATTATGCTTATATGATCGATAGAACGACAATTACTATACTTATTACTCTTATCGTTATGAATCTAACTCATATTATTAACCATATTATGCAGATATGATCGATAGAACTACAATTACTATACTTATTACTCTTATTATTATCAATCTAACTCATATTATTAGCCATATTATGCTTATATGATCGATAGAATGAGAATTACTATACTCACTACTCTTAGTATTATCACTCTAACTCATAATATTAGCCTTATTATGCTTATATGATCGATAGAACGACAATTACTGTACTTATTACTCTTATTATTATCAATCTAACTCATATTATTAGCCATATTATGCTTATATGATCGATAGAACGAGAATTACTATACTCACTACTCTTAGTATTATCAATCTAACACATATTATCAGCCATATTATGGTTATATTATCGATAGAACGACAATTACTATACTTATTACTGTTATTATTATCAATCTAACTCATATTATTAGCCATATTATGCTTAAATGATCGATAGAACGACAATTACTATACTTATTACTCTTATTATTATCAATCTAACTCATATTATTAGCCATATTATGCTTATATGATCGACAGAACGAGAATTACTATACTCACTACTCTTAGTATTATCAATCTAACTCATATTATTAGCCATATTATGCTTATGTGATCGATAGAACGACAATTACTATACTTATTACTCTTATTATTACCAATCTAACTCATATTATTAGCCATATTATGCTTATATGATCGATAGAACGAGAATTACTATACTCACTACTCTTAGTATTATCAATCTAACTCATATTATTAGCCATATTATGTTTAAATGATCGATAGAACTACAATTAATATACTCATTACTCTTATTATTATCAATCTAACTCATATTATTAGCCATATTATGCTTATATGATCGATAGAACGAGAATTACTGTACTCGCTACTCTTAGTATTATCAATCTAACTCATATTATTAACCATATTATGCAGATATGATCGATAGAACGACAATTACTAAACTTATTACTCTTATTATTATCATTCTAACTCATATTATTAACCATATTATGCAGATATGATCGATAGAACTACAATTACTATACTCATTACTCTCATTATTATCAATCCAACTCATAATATTACCCATATTATGCTGATATGATCGATAGAACGACATTCACTATAGTTATTGCACTCACTATTATCAATCTAACTCATATTATTAACCATATTATGCAGATATGATCGACAGAACGACAATTACTATACTTATTACTGATATTATTATCAATCTAACTCATATTATTAGCCATATTATGCTTATATGATCGACAGAATGAGAATTACTATACTCACTACTCTTAGTGTTATCACTCTAACTCATATTATTAGCCATATTATGCTTATATGATCGAGAGAACGACAATTACTATACTTATTACTCTTATTATTATCAATGTAACTCATATTATTAGCCATATTATGCTTATATGATCGATAGAACGACAATTACTATACTTATTACTCTTATTGTTATGAATCTAACTCATATTATTAACCATATTATGCAGATATGATCGATAGAACTACAATTACTATACTCATTACTCTTATTGTTATCAATCTAACTCATATTATTAGCCATATTATGCTTATATGATCGATAGAACGAGAATTACTATACTCACTACTCTTAGTATTATCAATCTAACTCATATTATTAGCCATATTATGGTTATATTATCGATAGAACCACAATTACTATACTTATTACTGATATTATTATCAATCTAACTCATATTATTAGCCATATTATGCTTATATGATCGACAGAATGAAAATTACTATACTCACTACTCTTAGTGTTATCACTCTACCTCATATTATTAGCCATATTATGCTTATATGATCGAGAGAACGACAATTACTATACCTATTACTCTTATTATTATCAATGTAACTCATATTATTAGCCATATTATGCTTATATGATCGATAGAACGACAATTACTATACTTATTACTCTTATCGTTATGAATCTAACTCATATTATTAACCATATTATGCAGATATGATCGATAGAACTACAATTACTATACTTATTACTCTTATTATTATCAATCTAACTCATATTATTAGCCATATTATGCTTATATGATCGATAGAATGAGAATTACTATACTCACTACTCTTAGTATTATCACTCTAACTCATAATATTAGCCTTATTATGCTTATATGATCGATAGAACGACAATTACTGTACTTATTACTCTTATTATTATCAATCTAACTCATATTATTAGCCATATTATGCTTATATGATCGATAGAACGAGAATTACTATACTCACTACTCTTAGTATTATCAATCTAACACATATTATCAGCCATATTATGGTTATATTATCGATAGAACGACAATTACTATACGTATTACTGTTATTATTATCAATCTAACTCATATTATTAGCCATATTATGCTTAAATGATCGATAGAACGACAATTACTATACTTATTACTCTTATTATTATCAATCTAACTCATATTATTAGCCATATTATGCTTATATGATCGATAGAACGAGAATTACTATACTCACTACTCTTAGTATTATCAATCTAACTCATATTATTAGCCATATTATGCTTATGTGATCGATAGAACGACAATTACTATACTTATTACTCTTATTATTACCAATCTAACTCATATTATTAGCCATATTATGCTTATATGATCGATAGAACGAGAATTACTATACTCACTACTCTTAGTATTATCAATCTAACTCATATTATTAGCCATATTATGCAGATCTGATCGATAGAACTACAATCACTATACTCATTACTCTTATTATTATCAATGTAACTCATATTATTATCCATATTATGGTTATATTATCGATAGAACGACAATTACTATACTTATTACTGTTATTATTATCAATCTAACTCATATTATTAGCCATATTATGTTTAAATGATCGATAGAACTACAATTAATATACTCATTACTCTTACTATTATCAATCTAACTCATATTATTAGCCATATTATGCTTATATGATCGATAGAACGAGAATTACTATACTCACTACTCTTAGTATTATCAATCTAACTCATATTATTAGCCATATTATGGTTATATTATCGATAGAACGACAATTACTATACTTATTACTGTTATTATTATCAATCTAACTCATATTATTAGCCACATTATGCTTATATGATCGATAGAACGAGAATTACTATACTCACTACTCTTAGTATTATCAATCTAACTCATATTATTAGCCATATTATGCTTATATGATCGATAGAACGACAATTACTATACTTATTACTCTTATTATTACCAATCTAACTCATATTATTAGCCATATTATGCTTATATGATCGATAGAACGACAATTACTATACTTATTACTCTTATTATTATGAATCTGACTCATATTATTAGCCATATTATGCTTATATGATCGACAGAATGAGAATTACTATACTCACTACTCTTAGTGTTATCACTCTAACTCATATTATTAGCCATATTATGCTTATATGATCGAGAGAACGACAATTACTATACTTATTACTCTTATTATTATCAATGTAACTCATATTATTAGCCATATTATGCTTATATGATCGATAGAACGACAATTACTATACTTATTACTCTTATTGTTATGAATCTAACTCATATTATTAACCATATTATGCAGATATGATCGACAGAACTACAATTACTATACTTATTACTCTTATTATTATCAATCTAACTCATATTATTAGCCATATTATGCTTTTATGATCGATAGAAAGAGAATTACTATACTCACTACTCTTAGTATTATTAATCTAACTCATATTATTAGCCATATTATGGTTATATTATCGATAGAACCACAATTACTATACTTATTACTGATATTATTATCAATCTAACTCATATTATTAGCCATATTATGCTTATATGATCGATAGAACTACAATTACTATACTCATTACTCTTATTATTATCAATCCAACTTATAATATTACCCATATTATGCTGATATGATCGATAGAACGACATTCGCTATAGTTATTACACTCACTATTATCAATCTAACTCATATTATTAACCATATTATGCAGATATGATCGATAGAACGACAATTACTAAACTTATTACTCTTATTATTATCATTCTAACTCATATTTTTAACCATATTATGCAGATATGATCGATAGAACTACAATTACTATACTCATTACTCTCATTGTTATCAATCTAACTCATATTATTAGCCATATTATGCTTTTATGATCGATAGAAAGAGAATTACTATACTCACTACTCTTAGTATTATCAATCTAACTCATATTATTAGCCATATTATGGTTATATTATCGATAGAACCACAATTACTATACATATTACTGATATTATTATCAATCTAACTCATATTATTAGCCATATTATGCTTATATGATCGACAGAATGAGAATTACTATACTCACTACTCTTAGTGTTATCACTCTAACTCATATTATTAGCCATATTATGCTTATATGATCGAGAGAACGACAATTACTATACTTATTACTCTTATTATTATCAATGTAACTCATATTATTAGCCATATTATGCTTATATGATCGATAGAACGACAATTACTATACTTATTACTCTTATTGTTATGAATCTAACTCATATTATTAACCATATTATGCAGATATGATCGATAGAACTACAATTACTATACTTATTACTCTTATTATTATCAATCTAACCCATATTATTAGCCATATTATGCTTTTATGATCGATAGAAAGAGAATTACTATACTCACTACTCTTAGTATTATCACTGTAACTCATAATATTAGCCTTATTATGCTTATATGATCGATAGAACGACAATTACTGTACTTATTACTCTTATTATTATCAATCTAACTCATATTATTAGCCATATTATGCTTATATGATCGATTGAACGAGAATTACTATACTTATTACTGTTATTATTATCAATCTAACTCATATTATTAGCCACATTATGCTTATATGATCGATAGAACTACAATTAGTATACTCATTACTCTTATTATTATCAATCCAACTCATAATATTACCCATATTATGCTGATATGATCGATAGAACGACATTCACTATAGTTATTACACTCACTATTATCAATCTAACTCATATTATTAACCATATTATGCAGATATGATCGATAGAACGACAATTACTAAACTTATTACTCTTATTATTATCATTCTAACTCATATTATTAACCATATTATGCAGATATGATCGATAGAACTACAATTACTATACTCATTACTCTTATTGTTATCAATCTAACTCATATTATTAGCCATATTATGCTTATATGATCGATAGAACGAGAATTACTATACTCACTGCTCTTAGTATTATCAATCTAACTCATATTATTAGCCATATTATGGTTATATTATCGATAGAACCACAATTACTATACTTATTACTGATATTATTATCAATCTAACTCATATTATTAGCCATATTATGCTTATATGATCGACAGAATGAGAATTACTATACTCACTACTCTTAGTATTATCACTCTAACTCATATTATTAGCCATATTATGCTTATATGATCGAGAGAACGACAATTACTATACTTATTACTCTTATTATTATCAATGTAACTCATATTATTAGCCATATTATGCTTATATGATCGATAGAACGACAACTACTATACTTATTACTCTTATTGTTATGAATCTAACTCATATTATTAACCATATTATGCAGATATGATCGATAGAACTACAATTACTATACTTATTACTCTTATTATTATCAATCTAACTCATATTATTAGCCATACTATGCTTATATGATCGATAGAATGAGAATTACTATACTCACTACTCTTAGTATTATCACTGTAACTCATAATATTAGCCTTATTATGCTTATATGATCGATAGAACGACAATTACTGTACTTATTACTCTTATTATTATCAATCTAACTCATATTATTAGCCATATTATGCTTATATGATCGATTGAACGAGAATTACTATACTCACTACTCTTAGTATTATCAATCTAACACATATTATTAGCCATATTATGGTTATATTATCGATAGAACGACAATTACTATACTTATTACTGTTATTATTATCTATCTAACTCATATTATTAGCCATATTATGCTTAAATGATCGATAGAACGACAATTACTATACTTATTACTCTTATTATTATCAATCTAACTCATATTATTAGCCATATTATGCTTATATGATCGATAGAACGAGAATTACTATACTCACTACTCTTAGTATTATCAATCTAACTCATATTATTAGCCATATTATGCTTATATGATCGATAGAACGACAATTACTATACTTATTACTCTTATTATTACCAATCTAACTCATATTATTAGCCATATTATGCTTATATGATCGATAGAACGACAATTACTATACTTATTATTCTTATTTTTATCAACCCAACTCATATTATTCGCCATATTATGCTTAAATGATCGATAGAACGACAATTACTATACTTATTACTCTTATTATTATGAATCTGACTCATATTATTAGCCATATTATGCTTATATGATCGATAGAACTACAATTACTATACTTATTACACTCACTATTATCAATCTAACTCATATTATTAACCATATTATGCAGATATGATTGATAGAACGACAATTACTATACTTATTACTCTTACTATTATCAATCTAACTCATATTATTAACCATATTATGCAGATATGATCGATAGCACGTCATTTACTATACTTATTACACTTACTATTTTCAATCCAACTCATATTATTAGTCATATTATGCTTACATGATCGATAGAACGACAATTACTATACTCACTACTCTTAGTATTATCAATCTAACTCATATTATTAGCCATATTATGCTTATATTATCGATAGAACGACAATAACTATACTTATTACTGTTATTATTATCAATCTAACTCATATTATTAGCCATATTATGCTTATATGTTCGATAGAATGAGAATTACTATACTCACTACTCTTAGTATTATCACTCTAACTCATATTATTAGCCATATTATGCTTATATGATCGATAGAACGACAATTACTGTACTTATTACTCTTATTATTATCAATCTAACTCATATTATTAGCCATATTATGCTTATATGATCGATAGAACGAGAATTACTATACTCGCTACTCTTAGTATTATCAATCTAACACATATTATTAGCCATATTATGGTTATATTATCGATAGAACGACAATTACTATACTTATTACTGTTATTATTATCAATCTAACTCATATTATTAGCCATATTATGCTTAAATGATCGATAGAACGACAATTACTATACTTATTACTCTTATTATTATCAATGTAACTCATATTATTAGCCATATTATGCTTATATGATCGATAGAACGACAACTACTATACTTATTACTCTTATTGTTATGAATCTAACTCATATTATTAACCATATTATGCAGATATGATCGATAGAACTACAATTACTATACTTATTACTCTTATTATTATCAATCTAACTCATATTATTAGCCATACTATGCTTATATGATCGATAGAATGAGAATTACTATACTCACTACTCTTAGTATTATCACTGTAACTCATAATATTAGCCTTATTATGCTTATATGATCGATAGAACGACAATTACTGTACTTATTACTCTTATTATTATCAATCTAACTCATATTATTAGCCATATTATGCTTATATGATCGATTGAACGAGAATTACTATACTCACTACTCTTAGTATTATCAATCTAACACATATTATTAGCCATATTATGGTTATATTATCGATAGAACGACAATTACTATACTTATTACTGTTATTATTATCTATCTAACTCATATTATTAGCCATATTATGCTTAAATGATCGATAGAACGACAATTACTATACTTATTACTCTTATTATTATCAATCTAACTCATATTATTAGCCATATTATGCTTATATGATCGATAGAACGAGAATTACTATACTCACTACTCTTAGTATTATCAATCTAACTCATATTATTAGCCATATTATGCTTATATGATCGATAGAACGACAATTACTATACTTATTACTCTTATTATTACCAATCTAACTCATATTATTAGCCATATTATGCTTATATGATCGATAGAACGACAATTACTATACTTATTATTCTTATTTTTATCAACCCAACTCATATTATTCGCCATATTATGCTTAAATGATCGATAGAACGACAATTACTATACTTATTACTCTTATTATTATGAATCTGACTCATATTATTAGCCATATTATGCTTATATGATCGATAGAACTACAATTACTATACTTATTACACTCACTATTATCAATCTAACTCATATTATTAACCATATTATGCAGATATGATTGATAGAACGACAATTACTATACTTATTACTCTTACTATTATCAATCTAACTCATATTATTAACCATATTATGCAGATATGATCGATAGCACGTCATTTACTATACTTATTACACTTACTATTTTCAATCCAACTCATATTATTAGTCATATTATGCTTACATGATCGATAGAACGACAATTACTATACTCACTACTCTTAGTATTATCAATCTAACTCATATTATTAGCCATATTATGCTTATATTATCGATAGAACGACAATAACTATACTTATTACTGTTATTATTATCAATCTAACTCATATTATTAGCCATATTATGCTTATATGTTCGATAGAATGAGAATTACTATACTCACTACTCTTAGTATTATCACTCTAACTCATATTATTAGCCATATTATGCTTATATGATCGATAGAACGACAATTACTGTACTTATTACTCTTATTATTATCAATCTAACTCATATTATTAGCCATATTATGCTTATATGATCGATAGAACGAGAATTACTATACTCGCTACTCTTAGTATTATCAATCTAACACATATTATTAGCCATATTATGGTTATATTATCGATAGAACGACAATTACTATACTTATTACTGTTATTATTATCAATCTAACTCATATTATTAGCCATATTATGCTTAAATGATCGATAGAACGACAATTACTATACTTATTACTCTTATTATTATCAATCTAACTCATATTATTAGCCATATTATGCTTATATGATCGATAGAACGAGAATTACTATACTTATTACTCTTATTATTACCAATCTAACTCATATTATTAGCCATATTATGCTTATATGATCGATAGAACGACAATTACTATACTTATTATTCTTATTTTTATCAACCCAACTCATATTATTCGCCATATTATGCTTAAATGATCGATAGAACGACAATTACTATACTTATTACTCTTATTATTATGAATCTGACTCATATTATTAGTCATATTATGCTTATATGATCGTTAGAACGACAATTACTATACTCACTACTCTTAGTATTATCAATCTAACTCATATTATTAGCCATATTATGCTTATATGATCGATAAAACGAGAATTACTATACTCGCTACTCTTAGTATTACCAATCTAACTCATATTATTAGCCATATTATGCTTATATGATCGATAGAACGACAATTACTATACTTATTATTCTTATTTTTATCAACCCAACTCATATTATTCGCCATATTATGCTTAAATGATCGATAGAACGACAATTAGTATCCTCATTACTCTTATTATTATGAATCTAACTCATATTATTAGCCACATTATGCTTATATGATCGATAGAACTACAATTACTATACTCATTACTCTTATTATTATCAATCCAACTCATAATATTACCCATCTTATGCTGATATGATCGATAGAACGACATTCACTATAGTTATTACACTCACTATTATCAATCTAACTCATATTATTAACCATATTATGCAGATATGATCGATAGAACGACAATTACTATACTTATTACTCTTATTATTATCAATCTAACTCATATTATTAACCATATTATGCAGATATGATCGATAGCACGTCATTTACTATACTTATTACACTTACTATTTTCAATCCAACTCATATTATTAGTCATATTATGCTTACATGATCGATAGAACGACAATTACTATACTCACTACTCTTAGTATTATCAATCTAACTCATATTATTAGCCATATTATGCTTATATTATCGATAGAACGACAATAACTATACTTATTACTGTTATTATTATCAATCTAACTCATATTATTAGCCATATTATGCTTATATGTTCGATAGAATGAGAATTACTATACTCACTACTCTTAGTATTATCACTCTAACTCATATTATTAGCCATATTATGCTTATATGATCGATAGAACGACAATTACTGTACTTATTACTCTTATTATTATCAATCTAACTCATATTATTAGCCATATTATACTTATATGATCGATAGAACGAGAATTACTATACTCGCTACTCTTAGTATTATCAATCTAACACATATTATTAGCCATATTATGGTTATATTATCGATAGAACGACAATTACTATACTTATTACTGTTATTATTATCAATCTAACTCATATTATTAGCCATATTATGCTTAAATGATCGATAGAACGACAATTACTACACCTATTACTCTTATTATTATCAATCTAACTCATATTATTAGCCATATTATGCTTATATGATCGATAGAACGAGAATTACTATACTCACTACTCTTAGTGTTATCAATCTAACTCATATTATTAGCCATATTATGCTTATATGATCGATAGAACGACAATTACTATACTTATTACTCTTAGTATTATCAATCTAACTCATATTATTAGCCATATTATGGTTATATTATCGATAGAACGACAATTACTATACTTATTACTGTTATTATTATCAATCTAACTCATATTATTAGCCACATTATGCTTATATGATCGATAGAACGAGTATTACTATACTCCGTACTCTTAGTATTATCAATCTAACTCATATTATTAGCCATATTATGCTTATATAATCGATAGAACGACAATTACTATACTTATTACTCTTATTATTACCAATCTAACTCATATTATTAGCCATATTATGCTTATATGATCGATAGAACGACAATTACTATACTTATTATTCTTATTTTTATCAACCCAACTCATATTATTCGCCATATTATGCTTAAATGATCGATAGAACGACAATTACTATACTTATTACTCTTATTATTATGAATCTGACTCATATTATTAGTCATATTATGCTTATATGATCGATAGAACGAGAATTACTATACTCACTACTCTTAGTATTATCAATCTAACTCATATTATTAACCATATTACGCTTATATGATCGATAGAACGACAATTACTATACTTATTACTCTTATTATTAACAATCTAACTCATATTATTAGCCATATTATGCTTATATGATCGATAGAACGAGAATTATTATACTCACTACTCTTAGTATTATCAATCTAGCTCATATTATTAGCCATATTATGCAGATATGATCGATAGAACTACAATTACTATACTCATTACTCTTATTATTATCAATGTAACTCATATTATTAGCCATATTATGCTTATATGATCGATAGAACGAGAATTACTATACTCACTACTCTTAGTATTATCAATCTAACTCATATTATTAGCCATATTATGGTTATATTATCGATAGAACGACAATTACTATACTTATTACTGTTATTATTATCAATCTAACTCATATTATTAGCCATATTATGCTTAAATGATCGATAGAACGACAATTACTATACTTATTACTCTTATTATTATCAATCTAACTCATATTATTAGCCATATTATGCTTATATGATCGATAGAACGAGAATTACTATACTCACTACTCTTAGTATTATCAATCTAACTCATATTATTAACCATATTATGCTTATATGATCGATAGAACGACAATTACTATACTTATTACTCTTATTATTAACAATCTAACTCATATTATTAGCCATATTATGCTTATATGATCGATAGAACGAGAATTATTATACTCACTACTCTTAGTATTATCAATCTAGCTCATATTATTAGCCATATTATGCAGATATGATCGATAGAACTACAATTACTATACTCATTACTCTTATTATTATCAATGTAACTCATATTATTAGCCATATTATGCTTATATGATCGATAGAACGAGAATTACTATACTCACTACTCTTAGTATTATCAATCTAACTCATATTATTAGCCATATTATGGTTATATTATCGATAGAACGACAATTACTATACTTATTACTGTTATTATTATCAATCTAACTCATATTATTAGCCACATTATGCTTATATGATCGATAGAACGAGTATTACTATACTCCGTACTCTTAGTATTATCAATCTAACTCATATTATTAGCCATATTATGCTTATATAATCGATAGAACGACAATTACTATACTTATTACTCTTATTATTACCAATCTAACTCATATTATTAGCCATATTATGCTTATATGATCGATAGAACGACAATTACTATACTTATTATTCTTATTTTTATCAACCCAACTCATATTATTCGCCATATTATGCTTAAATGATCGATAGAACGACAATTACTATACTTATTACTCTTATTATTATGAATCTGACTCATATTATTAGTCATATTATGCTTATATGATCGATAGAACGACAATTACTATACTCACTACTCTTAGTATTATCAATCTAACTCATATTATTAGCCATATTATGCTTATATGATCGATAAAACGAGAATTACTATACTCGCTACTCTTAGTATTACCAATCTAACTCATATTATTAGCCATATTATGCTTATATGATCGATAGAACGACAATTACTATACTTATTATTCTTATTTTTATCAACCCAACTCATATTATTCGCCATATTATGCTTAAATGATCGATAGAACGACAATTAGTATCCTCATTACTCTTATTATTATGAATCTAACTCATATTATTAGCCACATTATGCTTATATGATCGATAGAACTACAATTACTATACTCATTACTCTTATTATTATCAATCCAACTCATAATATTACCCATCTTATGCTGATATGATCGATAGAACGACATTCACTATAGTTATTACACTCACTATTATCAATCTAACTCATATTATTAGCCATATTATGCTTATATGATCGATAGAACGAGAATTACTATACTCGCTACTCTTAGTATTATCAATCTAACACATATTATTAGCCATATTATGGTTATATTATCGATAGAACGACAATTACTATACTTATTACTGTTATTATTATCAATCTAACTCATATTATTAGCCATATTATGCTTATATGATCGATAGAACGAGAATTACTATACTCACTACTCTTAGTGTTATCAATCTAACTCATATTATTAGCCATATTATGCTTATATGATCGATAGAACGACAATTACTATACTTATTACTCTTATTATTAACAATCTAACTCATATTATTAGCCATATTATGCTTATATGATCGATAGAACGAGAATTACTATACTCACTACTCTTAGTATTATCAATCTAACTGATATTATTAGCCATATTATGCAGATATGATCGATAGAACTACAATTACTATACTCATTACTCTTAGTATTATCAATCTAACTCATATTATTAGCCATATTATGGTTATATTATCGATAGAACGACAATTACTATACTTATTACTGTTATTATTATCAATCTAACTCATATTATTAGCCACATTATGCTTATATGATCGATAGAACGAGTATTACTATACTCCGTACTCTTAGTATTATCAATCTAACTCATATTATTAGCCATATTATGCTTATATAATCGATAGAACGACAATTACTATACTTATTACTCTTATTATTACCAATCTAACTCATATTATTAGCCATATTATGCTTATATGATCGATAGAACGACAATTACTATACTTATTATTCTTATTTTTATCAACCCAACTCATATCATTCGCCATATTATGCTTAAATGATCGATAGAACGACAATTACTATCCTCATTACTCTTATTGTTATGAATCTAACTCATATTATTAGCCACATTATGCTTATATGATCGATAGAACTACAATTACTATACTCATTACTCTTATTATTATCAATCCAACTCATAATATTGCCCATATTATGCTGATATGATCGATAGAACGACATTCACTATAGTTATTACACTCACTATTATCAATCTAACTCATATTATTAACCATATTATGCAGATATGATCGATAGAACGACAATTACTAAACTTATTACTCTTATTATTATCATTCTAACTCATATTATTAACCATATTATGCAGATATGATCGATAGAACTACAATTACTATACTTATTACTCTTATTGTTATGAATCTAACTCATATTATTAACCATATTATGCAGATATGATCGATAGAACTACAATTACTATACTTATTACTCTTATTATTATCAATCTAACTCATATTATTAGCCATATTATGCTTATATGATCGATAGAACGACAATTACTATACTTATTACTGTTATTATTATCTATCTAACTCATATTATTAGCCATATTATGCTTATATGATCGATAGAACGACAATTACTGTACTTATTACTCTTATTATTATGAATCTAACTCATATTATTAGCCACATTATGCTTATATGATCGATAGAACTACAATTACTATACTCATTACTCTTATTATTATCAATCCAACTCATAATATTACCCATATTATGCTGATATGATCGATAGAACGACAATTACTATACTTATTACTCTTATTATTATCAATCTAACTCATATTATAAGCCACATTATGCTTATATGATCGATGGAACGAGAATTACTATACTCACTACTCTTAGTATTATCAATCTAACTCATATTATTAGCCATATTATGCTTATATGATCGATAGAACAACAATTACTATACTCGCTACTCTTAGTATTATCAATCTAGCTCATATTATTAGCCATATTATGGTTATATTATCGATAGAACGACAATTACTGTACTTATTACTGTTATTATTATCAATCTAACTCATATCATTAGCCACATTATGCTTATATGATCGATAGAACGAGAATTACTATACTCACTACTCTTAGTATTATCAATCTAACTCATATTATTAGCCATATTATGCTTATATGATCGATAGAACGACAATTACTATACTTATTACTCTGACTATTACCAATCTAACTCATATTATTAGCCATATTATGCTTATATGATCGATAGAACGACAATTACTATACTTATTATTCTTATTTTTATCAACCCAACTCATATTATTCGCCATATTATGCTTAAATGATCGATAGAACGACAATTACTATACTTATTACTCTTATTATTATGGATCTGACTCATATTATTAGCCATATTATGCTTATATGATCGATAGAACTACAATTACTATACTTATTACACTTACTATTATCAATCTAACTCATATTATTAACCATATTATGCAGATATGATCGATAGAACGACAATTACTATACTTATTACTCTTATTATTATCAATCTAACTCATATTATTAACCATATTATGCAGATATGATCGATAGCACGACATTTACTATACTTATTACACTTACTATTATCAATCTAACTCATATTGTTAGTCATATTATGCTTATATGATCGATAGAACGACAATTACTATACTCACTACTCTTAGTCTTATCAATCTAACTCATATTATTAGCCATATTATGCTTATATTATCGATAGAACTACAATAACTGTACTTATTACTGTTATTATTATCAATCTAACTCATATTATTAGCCATACTATGCTTATATGATCGATAGAATGAGAATTACCATACTCACTACTCTTAGTATTATCACTCTAACTCATATTATTAGCCATATTATGCTTATATGATCGATAGAACGACAATTACTGTACTTATTACTCTTATTATTATCAATCTAACTCATATTATTAGCCATATTATGCTTATATGATCGATAGAACGAGAATTACTATACTCGCTACTCTTAGTATTATCAATCTAACTCCTATTATTAGCCATATTATGCTTATATGATCGATAGAACGACAATTACTATACTTCTTATTCTTATTTTTATCAACCCAACTCATATTATTCGCCATATTATGCTTAAATGATCGATAGAACGACAATTACTATCCTCATTACTCTTATTATTATGAATCTAACTCATATTATTAGCCACATTATGCTTATATGATCGATAGAACTACAATTACTATACTCATTACTCTTATTATTATCAATCCAACTCATAATATTACCCATATTATGCTGATATGATCGATAGAACGACATTCACTATAGTTATTACACTCACTATTATCAATCTGACTCATATTATTAACCATATTATGCAGATATGATCGATAGAACGACAATTACTAATCTTATTACTCTTATTATTATCATTCTAACTCATATTATTAACCATATTATGCAGATATGATCGATAGAACTACAATTACTATACTTATTACTCTTATTGTTATGAATCTAACTCATATTATTAACCATATTATGCAGATATGATCGATAGAACTACAATTACTATACTTATTACTCTTATTATTATCAATCTAACTCATATTATTAGCCATATTATGCTTATATGATCGATAGAACGACAATTACTATACTTATTATTCTTATTTTTATCAACCCAACTCATATTATTCGCCATATTATGCTTAAATGATCGATAGAACTACAATTACTATACTCATTACTCTTATTATTATCAATCCAACTCATATTATTAGCCATATTATGCTTATATGATCGATTGAACGAGAATTACTATACTCACTACTCTTAGTATTATCAATCTAACACATATTATTAGCCATATTATGGTTATATTATCGATAGAACGACAATTACTATACTTATTACTGTTATTATTATCTATCTAACTCATATTATTAGCCATATTATGCTTATATGATCGATAGAACGACAATTACTGTACTTATTACTCTTATTATTATCAATCTAACTCATATTATTAGCCATATTATGCTTATATGATCGATAGAACGAGAATTACTATACTCGCTACTCTTAGTATTATCAATCTAACACATATTATTAGCCATATTATGGTTATATTATCGATAGAACGACAATTACTATACTTATTACTCTTATTATTATGAATCTAACTCATATTATTAGCCACATTATGCTTATATGATCGATAGAACTACAATTACTATACTCATTACTCTTATTATTATCAATCCAACTCATAATATTACCCATATTATGCTGATATGATCGATAGAACGACATTCACTATAGTTATTACACTCACTATTATCAATCTGACTCATATTATTAACCATATTATGCAGATATGATCGATAGAACGACAATTACTAATCTTATTACTCTTATTATTATCATTCTAACTCATATTATTAACCATATTATGCAGATATGATCGATAGAACTACAATTACTATACTTATTACTCTTATTGTTATGAATCTAACTCATATTATTAACCATATTATGCAGATATGATCGATAGAACTACAATTACTATACTTATTACTCTTATTATTATCAATCTAACTCATATTATTAGCCATATTATGCTTATATGATCGATAGAACGACAATTACTATACTTATTATTCTTATTTTTATCAACCCAACTCATATTATTCGCCATATTATGCTTAAATGATCGATAGAACTACAATTACTATACTCATTACTCTTATTATTATCAATCCAACTCATATTATTAGCCATATTATGCTTATATGATCGATTGAACGAGAATTACTATACTCACTACTCTTAGTATTATCAATCTAACACATATTATTAGCCATATTATGGTTATATTATCGATAGAACGACAATTACTATACTTATTACTGTTATTATTATCTATCTAACTCATATTATTAGCCATATTATGCTTATATGATCGATAGAACGACAATTACTGTACTTATTACTCTTATTATTATCAATCTAACTCATATTATTAGCCATATTATGCTTATATGATCGATAGAACGAGAATTACTATACTCGCTACTCTTAGTATTATCAATCTAACACATATTATTAGCCATATTATGGTTATATTATCGATAGAACGACAATTACTATACTTATTACTCTTATTATTATGAATCTAACTCATATTATTAGCCACATTATGCTTATATGATCGATAGAACTACAATTACTATACTCATTACTCTTATTATTATCAATCCAACTCATATTATTAGCCATATTATGCTTATATGATCGATTGAACCAGAATTACTATACTCACTACTCTTAGTATTATCAATCTAACACATATTATTAGCCATATTATGGTTATATTATCGATAGAACGACAATTACTATACTTATTACTGTTATTATTATCTATCTAACTCATATTATTAGCCATATTATGCTTATATGATCGATAGAACGACAATTACTGTACTTATTACTCTTATTATTATCAATCTAACTCATATTATTAGCCATATTATGCTTATATGATCGATAGAACGAGAATTACTATACTCGCTACTCTTAGTATTATCAATCTAACACATATTATTAGCCATATTATGGTTATATTATCGATAGAACGACAATTACTATACTTATTACTGTTATTATTATCAATCTAACTCATATTATTAGCCATATTATGCTTAAATGATCGATAGAACGACAATTACTATACTTATTATTTTTATTATTATCAATCTAACTCATATTATTAGCCATATTATGCTTATGTGATCGATAGAACGAGAATTACTATACTCACTACTCTTAGTATTATCAATCTAACTCATATTATTAGCCATATTATGGTTATATTATCGATAGAACGACAATTACTATACTTATTACTGTTATTATTATCAATCTAACTCATATTATTAGCCACATTATGCTTATATGATCGATAGAACTACAATTAGTATACTCATTACTCTTATTATTATCAATCCAACTCATAATATTACCCATATTATGCTGATATGATCGATAGAACGACATTCACTATAGTTATTACACTCACTATTATCAATCTAACTCATATTATTAACCATATTATGCAGATATGATCGATAGAACGACAATTACTAAACTTATTACTCTTATTATTATCATTCTAACTCATATTATTAACCATATTATGCAGATATGATCGATAGAACTACAATTACTATACTCATTACTCTTATTGTTATCAATCTAACTCATATTATTAGCCATATTATGCTTATATGATCGATAGAACGAGAATTACTATACTCACTACTCTTAGTATTATCAATCTAACTCATATTATTAGCCATATTATGGTTATATTATCGATAGAACCACAATTACTATACTTATTACTGATATTATTATCAATCTAACTCATATTATTAGCCATATTATGCTTATATGATCGACAGAATGAGAATTACTATACTCACTACTCTTAGTATTATCACTCTAACTCATATTATTAGCCATATTATGCTTATATGATCGAGAGAACGACAATTACTATACTTATTACTCTTATTATTATCAATGTAACTCATATTATTAGCCATATTATGCTTATATGATCGATAGAACGACAACTACTATACTTATTACTCTTATTGTTATGAATCTAACTCATATTATTAACCATATTATGCAGATATGATCGATAGAACTACAATTACTATACTTATTACTCTTATTATTATCAATCTAACTCATATTATTAGCCATACTATGCTTATATGATCGATAGAATGAGAATTACTATACTCACTACTCTTAGTATTATCACTGTAACTCATAATATTAGCCTTATTATGCTTATATGATCGATAGAACGACAATTACTGTACTTATTACTCTTATTATTATCAATCTAACTCATATTATTAGCCATATTATGCTTATATGATCGATTGAACGAGAATTACTATACTCACTACTCTTAGTATTATCAATCTAACACATATTATTAGCCATATTATGGTTATATTATCGATAGAACGACAATTACTATACTTATTACTGTTATTATTATCTATCTAACTCATATTATTAGCCATATTATGCTTAAATGATCGATAGAACGACAATTACTATACTTATTACTCTTATTATTATCAATCTAACTCATATTATTAGCCATATTATGCTTATATGATCGATAGAACGAGAATTACTATACTCACTACTCTTAGTATTATCAATCTAACTCATATTATTAGCCATATTATGCTTATATTATCGATAGAACGACAATTACTATACTTATTACTCTTATTATTATCAATCTAACTCATATTATTAGCCATATTATGCTTATATGATCGATAGAACGAGAATTACTATACTCACTACTCTTAGTATTATCAATCTAACTCATATTATTAGCCATATTATGGTTATATTATCGATAGAACCACAATTACTATACTTATTACTGATATTATTATCAATCTAACTCATATTATTAGCCATATTATGCTTATATGATCGACAGAATGAGAATTACTATACTCACTACTCTTAGTATTATCACTCTAACTCATATTATTAGCCATATTATGCTTATATGATCGAGAGAACGACAATTACTATACTTATTACTCTTATTATTATCAATGTAACTCATATTATTAGCCATATTATGCTTATATGATCGATAGAACGACAACTACTATACTTATTACTCTTATTGTTATGAATCTAACTCATATTATTAACCATATTATGCAGATATGATCGATAGAACTACAATTACTATACTTATTACTCTTATTATTATCAATCTAACTCATATTATTAGCCATACTATGCTTATATGATCGATAGAATGAGAATTACTATACTCACTACTCTTAGTATTATCACTGTAACTCATAATATTAGCCTTATTATGCTTATATGATCGATAGAACGACAATTACTGTACTTATTACTCTTATTATTATCAATCTAACTCATATTATTAGCCATATTATGCTTATATGATCGATTGAACGAGAATTACTATACTCACTACTCTTAGTATTATCAATCTAACACATATTATTAGCCATATTATGGTTATATTATCGATAGAACGACAATTACTATACTTATTACTGTTATTATTATCTATCTAACTCATATTATTAGCCATATTATGCTTAAATGATCGATAGAACGACAATTACTATACTTATTACTCTTATTATTATCAATCTAACTCATATTATTAGCCATATTATGCTTATATGATCGATAGAACGAGAATTACTATACTCACTACTCTTAGTATTATCAATCTAACTCATATTATTAGCCATATTATGCTTATATGATCGATAGAACGACAATTACTATACTTATTACTCTTATTATTACCAATCTAACTCATATTATTAGCCATATTATGCTTATATGATCGATAGAACGACAATTACTATACTTATTATTCTTATTTTTATCAACCCAACTCATATTATTCGCCATATTATGCTTAAATGATCGATAGAACGACAATTACTATACTTATTACTCTTATTATTATGAATCTGACTCATATTATTAGCCATATTATGCTTATATGATCGATAGAACTACAATTACTATACTTATTACACTCACTATTATCAATCTAACTCATATTATTAACCATATTATGCAGATATGATTGATAGAACGACAATTACTATACTTATTACTCTTACTATTATCAATCTAACTCATATTATTAACCATATTATGCAGATATGATCGATAGCACGTCATTTACTATACTTATTACACTTACTATTTTCAATCCAACTCATATTATTAGTCATATTATGCTTACATGATCGATAGAACGACAATTACTATACTCACTACTCTTAGTATTATCAATCTAACTCATATTATTAGCCATATTATGCTTATATTATCGATAGAACGACAATAACTATACTTATTACTGTTATTATTATCAATCTAACTCATATTATTAGCCATATTATGCTTATATGTTCGATAGAATGAGAATTACTATACTCACTACTCTTAGTATTATCACTCTAACTCATATTATTAGCCATATTATGCTTATATGATCGATAGAACGACAATTACTGTACTTATTACTCTTATTATTATCAATCTAACTCATATTATTAGCCATATTATGCTTATATGATCGATAGAACGAGAATTACTATACTCGCTACTCTTAGTATTATCAATCTAACACATATTATTAGCCATATTATGGTTATATTATCGATAGAACGACAATTACTATACTTATTACTGTTATTATTATCAATCTAACTCATATTATTAGCCATATTATGCTTAAATGATCGATAGAACGACAATTACTATACTTATTACTCTTATTATTATCAATCTAACTCATATTATTAGCCATATTATGCTTATATGATCGATAGAACGAGAATTACTATACTCACTACTCTTAGTATTATCAATCTAACTCATATTATTAACCATATTATGCTTATATGATCGATAGAACGACAATTACTATACTTATTACTCTTATTATTAACAATCTAACTCATATTATTAGCCATATTATGCTTATATGATCGATAGAACGAGAATTATTATACTCACTACTCTTAGTATTATCAATCTAGCTCATATTATTAGCCATATTATGCAGATATGATCGATAGAACTACAATTACTATACTCATTACTCTTATTATTATCAATGTAACTCATATTATTAGCCATATTATGCTTATATGATCGATAGAACGAGAATTACTATACTCACTACTCTTAGTATTATCAATCTAACTCATATTATTAGCCATATTATGGTTATATTATCGATAGAACGACAATTACTATACTTATTACTGTTATTATTATCAATCTAACTCATATTATTAGCCACATTATGCTTATATGATCGATAGAACGAGTATTACTATACTCCGTACTCTTAGTATTATCAATCTAACTCATATTATTAGCCATATTATGCTTATATGATCGATAAAACGAGAATTACTATACTCGCTACTCTTAGTATTACCAATCTAACTCATATTATTAGCCATATTATGCTTATATGATCGATAGAACGACAATTACTATACTTATTATTCTTATTTTTATCAACCCAACTCATATTATTCGCCATATTATGCTTAAATGATCGATAGAACGACAATTAGTATCCTCATTACTCTTATTATTATGAATCTAACTCATATTATTAGCCACATTATGCTTATATGATCGATAGAACTACAATTACTATACTCATTACTCTTATTATTATCAATCCAACTCATAATATTACCCATCTTATGCTGATATGATCGATAGAACGACATTCACTATAGTTATTACACTCACTATTATCAATCTAACTCATATTATTAACCATATTATGCAGATATGATCGATAGAACGACAATTACTATACTTATTACTCTTATTATTATCAATCTAACTCATATTATTAACCATATTATGCAGATATGATCGATAGCACGTCATTTACTATACTTATTACACTTACTATTTTCAATCCAACTCATATTATTAGTCATATTATGCTTACATGATCGATAGAACGACAATTACTATACTCACTACTCTTAGTATTATCAATCTAACTCATATTATTAGCCATATTATGCTTATATTATCGATAGAACGACAATAACTATACTTATTACTGTTATTATTATCAATCTAACTCATATTATTAGCCATATTATGCTTATATGTTCGATAGAATGAGAATTACTATACTCACTACTCTTAGTATTATCACTCTAACTCATATTATTAGCCATATTATGCTTATATGATCGATAGAACGACAATTACTGTACTTATTACTCTTATTATTATCAATCTAACTCATATTATTAGCCATATTATGCTTATATGATCGATAGAACGAGAATTACTATACTCGCTACTCTTAGTATTATCAATCTAACACATATTATTAGCCATATTATGGTTATATTATCGATAGAACGACAATTACTATACTTATTACTGTTATTATTATCAATCTAACTCATATTATTAGCCATATTATGCTTAAATGATCGATAGAACGACAATTACTACACTTATTACTCTTATTATTATCAATCTAACTCATATTATTAGCCATATTATGCTTATATGATCGATAGAACGAGAATTACTATACTCACTACTCTTAGTGTTATCAATCTAACTCATATTATTAGCCATATTATGCTTATATGATCGATAGAACGACAATTACTATACTTATTACTCTTATTATTAACAATCTAACTCATATTATTAGCCATATTATGCTTATATGATCGATAGAACGAGAATTACTATACTCACTACTCTTAGTATTATCAATCTAACTGATATTATTAGCCATATTATGCAGATATGATCGATAGAACTACAATTACTATACTCATTACTCTTAGTATTATCAATCTAACTCATATTATTAGCCATATTATGGTTATATTATCGATAGAACGACAATTACTATACTTATTACTGTTATTATTATCAATCTAACTCATATTATTAGCCACATTATGCTTATATGATCGATAGAACGAGTATTACTATACTCCGTACTCTTAGTATTATCAATCTAACTCATATTATTAGCCATATTATGCTTATATAATCGATAGAACGACAATTACTATACTTATTACTCTTATTATTACCAATCTAACTCATATTATTAGCCATATTATGCTTATATGATCGATAGAACGACAATTACTATACTTATTATTCTTATTTTTATCAACCCAACTCATATTATTCGCCATATTATGCTTAAATGATCGATAGAACGACAATTACTATACTTATTACTCTTATTATTATGAATCTGACTCATATTATTAGTCATATTATGCTTATATGATCGATAGAACGACAATTACTATACTCACTACTCTTAGTATTATCAATCTAACTCATATTATTAGCCATATTATGCTTATATGATCGATAGAACGAGAATTACTATACTCGCTACTCTTAGTATTATCAATCTAACTCATATTATTAGCCATATTATGCTTATATGATCGATAGAACGACAATTACTATACTTATTATTCTTATTTTTATCAACCCAACTCATATTATTCGCCATATTATGCTTAAATGATCGATAGAACGACAATTAGTATCCTCATTACTCTTATTATTATGAATCTAACTCATATTATTAGCCACATTATGCTTATATGATCGATAGAACTACAATTACTATACTCATTACTCTTATTATTATCAATCCAACTCATAATATTACCCATCTTATGCTGATATGATCGATAGAACGACATTCACTATAGTTATTACACTCACTATTATCAATCTAACTCATATTATTAACCATATTATGCAGATATGATCGATAGAACGACAATTACTAAACTTATTACTCTTATTATTATCATTCTAACTCATATTATTAACCATATTATGCAGATATGATCGATAGAACTACAATTACTATACTTATTGCTCTTATTGTTATGAATCTAACTCATATTATTAACCATATTATGCAGATATGATCGATAGAACTACAATTACTATACTTATTACTCTTATTATTATCAATCTAACTCATATTATTAGCCATATTATGCTTAAATGATCGATAGAACGACAATTACTATCCTCATTACTCTTATTATTATGAATCTGACTCTTATAATTAGCCATATTATGCTTATATGATCGATAGAACTACAATTACTATACTTATTACACTTACTATTGTCAATCTAACTCATATTATTAACCAAATTATGCAGATATGATCGATAGAACGACAATTACTATACTTATTACTCTTATTATTATCAATCTAACTCATATTATTAACCATATTATGCAGATATGATCGATAGCACGACATTTACTATACTTATTACACTTACTATTATCAATCTAACTCATATTATTAACCATATTATGCAGATATGATCGATAGAACTACAATAACTGTACTTATTACTGTTATTATTATCAATCTAACTCATATTATTAGCCATATTATGCTTATATGATCGATAGAATGAGAATTACTATACTCACTACTCTTAGTATTATCACTCTAACTCATATTATTAGCCATGTTATGCTTATATGATCGATAGAACGACAATTACTGTACTTATTACTCTTATTATTATCAATCTAACTCATATTATTAGCCATATTATGCTTATATGATCGATAGAACGACAATTACTATACTTATTACTCTTATTGTTATGAATCTAACTCATATTATTAACCATATTATGCAGATATGATCGATAGAACTACAATTACTATACTCATTACTCTTATTATTATCAATCCAACTCATATTATTAGCCATATTATGCTTATATGATCGATAGAACGACAATTACTATACTTATTACTGATATTATTATCAATCTAACTCATATTATTGGCCATATTATGCTTATATGATCGACAGAATGAGAATTACTATACTCACTACTCTTAGTATTATCACTCTAACTCATATTATTAGCCATATTATGCTTATATGATCGAGAGAACGACAATTACTATACTTATTACTCTTATTATTATCAATGTAACTCATATTATTAGCCATATTATGCTTATATGATCGATAGAACGACAATTACTATACTTATTACTCTTATTGTTATGAATCTAACTCATATTATTAACCATATTATGCAGATATGATCGATAGAACTACAATTACTATACTCATTACTCTTATTATTATCAATCCAACTCATAATATTACCCATATTATGCTGATA
Source organism: Megachile rotundata (assembly GCF_050947335.1). Classification (NCBI taxonomy): domain Eukaryota; kingdom Metazoa; phylum Arthropoda; class Insecta; order Hymenoptera; family Megachilidae; genus Megachile; species Megachile rotundata. The sequence goes on along the minus strand of NW_027473489.1, from coordinate 192,062 downwards.
TGATCGATAGAACGACATTCACTATAGTTATTACACTCACTATTATCAATCTAACTCATATTATTAACCATATTATGCAGATATGATCGATAGAACGACAATTACTAAACTTATTACTCTTATTATTATCATTCTAACTCATATTATTAACCATATTATGCAGATATGATCGATAGAATGAGAATTACTATACTCACTACTCTTATTATTATCAATCTAACTCATATTATTAGCCATATTATGCTTATATGATCGATAGAACGACAATTACTATACTTATTACTCTTATTGTTATGAATCTAACTCATATTATTAACCATATTATGCAGATATGATCGATAGAACTACAATTACTATACTCATTACTCTTATTATTATCAATCCAACTCATATTATTAGCCATATTATGCTTATATGATCGATAGAACGACAATTACTATACTTATTACTGATATTATTATCAATCTAACTCATATTATTGGCCATATTATGCTTATATGATCGACAGAATGAGAATTACTATACTCACTACTCTTAGTATTATCACTCTAACTCATATTATTAGCCATATTATGCTTATATGATCGAGAGAACGACAATTACTATACTTATTACTCTTATTATTATCAATGTAACTCATATTATTAGCCATATTATGCTTATATGATCGATAGAACGACAATTACTATACTTATTACTCTTATTGTTATGAATCTAACTCATATTATTAACCATATTATGCAGATATGATCGATAGAACTACAATTACTATACTCATTACTCTTATTATTATCAATCCAACTCATAATATTACCCATATTATGCTGATATGATCGATAGAACCACATTCACTATAGTTATTACACTCACTATTATCAATCTAACTCATATTATTAACCATATTATGCAGATATGATCGATAGAACGACAATTACTAAACTTATTACTCTTATTATTATCATTCTAACTCATATTATTAACCATATTATGCAGATATGATCGATAGAACTACAATTACTATACTCATTACTCTTATTGTTATCAATCTAACTCATATTATTAGCCATATTATGGTTATATGATCGATAGAACGAGAATTACTATACTCACTACTCTTAGTATTATCAATCTAACTCATATTATTAGCCATATTATGGTTATATTATCGATAGAACCACAATTACTATACTTATTACTGATATTATTATCAATCTAACTCATATTATTAGCCATATTATGCTTATATGATCGACAGAATGAGAATTACTATACTCACTACTCTTAGTATTATCACTCTAACTCATATTATTAGCCATATTATGCTTATATGATCGAGAGAACGACAATAACTATACTTATTACTGTTATTATTATCAATCTAACTCATATTATTAGCCATATTATGCTTATATGTTCGATAGAATGAGAATTACTATACTCACTACTCTTAGTATTATCACTCTAACTCATATTATTAGCCATATTATGCTTATATGATCGACAGAATGAGAATTACTATACTCACTACTCTTAGTATTATCACTCTAACTCATATTATTAGCCATATTATGCTTATATGATCGAGAGAACGACAATTACTATACTTATTACTCTTATTATTATCAATGTAACTCATATTATTAGCCATATTATGCTTATATGATCGATAGAACGAGAATTACTATACTCGCTACTCTTAGTATTATCAATCTAACTCCTATTATTAGCCATATTATGCTTATATGATCGATAGAACGACAATTACTATACTTATTATTCTTATTTTTATCAATCCAACTCATAATATTACCCATATTATGCTGATATGATCGATAGAACGACATTCACTATAGTTATTACACTCACTATTATCAATCTAACTCATATTATTAACCATATTATGCAGATATGATCGATAGAACGACAATTACTAAACTTATTACTCTTATTATTATCATTCTAAGTCATATTATTAACCATATTATGCAGATATGATCGATAGAACTACAATTACTATACTTATTACTCTTATTGTTATGAATCTAACTCATATTATTAACCATATTATGCAGATATGATCGATAGAACTACAATTACTATACTTATTACTCTTATTATTATCAATCTAACTCATATTATTAGCCATATTATGCTTATATGATCGACAGAACGACAATTACTATACTTATTATTCTTATTTTTATCAACCCAACTCATATTATTCGCCATATTATGCTTAAATGATCGATAGAACGACAATTACTATCCTCATTACTCTTATTATTATGAATCTAACTCATATTATTAGCCACATTATGCTTATATGATCGATAGAACTACAATTACTATACTCATTACTCTTATTATTATCAATCCAACTCATAATATTACCCATATTATGCTGATATGATCGATAGAACGACATTCACTATAGTTATTACACTCACTATTATCAATCTAACTCATATTATTAACCATATTATGCAGATATGACCGATAGAACGACAATTACTAAGCTTATTACTCTTATTATTATCATTCTAACTCATATTATTAACCATATTATGCAGATATGATCGATAGAACTACAATTACTATACTCATTACTCTTATTGTTATCAATCTAACTCATATTATTAGCCATATTATGCTTATATGATCGATAGAACGAGAATTACTATACTCACTACTCTTAGTATTATCAATCTAACTCATATTATTAGCCATATTATGGTTATATTATCGATAGAACCACAATTACTATACTTATTACTGATATTATTATCAATCTAACTCATATTATTAGCCATATTATGCTTATATGATCGACAGAATTAGAATTACTATACTCACTACTCTTAGTATTATCACTCTAACTCATATTATTCGCCATATTATGCTTAAATGATCGATAGAACGACAATTACTATACTTATTACTCTTATTATTATGAATCTGACTCATATTATTAGCCATATTATGCTTATATGATCGATAGAACTACAATTACTATACTTATTACACTTACTATTGTCAATCTAACTCATATTATTAACCATATTACGCAGATATGATCGATAGAACGACAATTACTATACTTATTACTCTTATTATTATCAATCTAACTCATATTATTAACCATATTATGCAGATATGATCGATAGCACGACATTTACTATACTTATTACACTTACTATTATCAATCTAACTCATATTATTAGTCATATTATGCTTATATGATCGATAGAACGACAATTACTATACTCACTACTCTTAGTATTATCAATCTAACTCATATTATTAGCCATATTATGCTTATATTATCGATAGAACTACAATAACTGTACTTATTACTGTTATTATTATCAATCTAACTCATATTATTAGCCATATTATGCTTATATGATCGATAGAACGACAATTACTATACTTATTTTTCTTATTTTTATCAACCCAACTCATATTATTCGCCATATTATGCTTAAATGATCGATAGAACGACAATTACTATCCTCATTACTCTTATTATTATGAATCTAACTCATATTATTAGCCACATTATCCTTATATGATCGATAGAACTACAATTACTATACTCATTACTCTTATTATTATCAATCCAACTCATAATATTACCCATATTATGCTGATATGATCGATAGAACGACATTCACTATAGTTATTACACTCACTATTATCAATCTAACTCATATTATTAACCATATTATGCAGATATGATCGATAGAACGACAATTACTAAACTTATTACTCTTATTATTATCATTCTAACTCATATTATTAACCATATTATGCAGATATGATCGATAGAATTACAATTACTATACTTATTACTCTTATTGTTATGAATCTAACTCATATTATTAACCATATTATGCAGATATGATCGATAGAACTACAATTACTATACTTATTACTCTTATTATTATCAATCTAACTCATATTATTAGCCATATTATGCTTATATGATCGATAGAACGACAATTACTATACTTATTACTGATATTATTATCAATCTAACTCATATTATTGGCCATATTATGCTTATATGATCGACAGAATGAGAATTACTATACTCACTACTCTTAGTATTATCACTCTAACTCATATTATTAGCCATATTATGCTTATATGATCGAGAGAACGACAATTACTATACTTATTACTCTTATTATTATCAATGTAACTCATATTATTAGCCATATTATGCTTATATGATCGATAGAACGACAATTACTATACTTATTACTCTTATTGTTATGAATCTAACTCATATTAGTAACCATATTATGCAGATATGATCGATAGAACTACAATTACTATACTCATTACTCTTATTATTATCAATCCAACTCATAATATTACCCATATTATGCTGATATGATCGATAGAACGACATTCACTATAGTTATTACACTCACTATTATCAATCTAACTCATATTATTAACCATATTATGCAGATATGATCGATAGAACGACAATTACTAAACTTATTACTCTTATTATTATCATTCTAACTCATATTATTAACCATATTATGCAGATATGATCGATAGAACTACAATTACTATACTCATTACTCTTATTGTTATCAATCTAACTCATATTATTAGCCATATTATGCTTATATGATCGATAGAACGAGAATTACTATACTCACTACTCTTAGTATTATCAATCTAACTCATATTATTAGCCATATTATGGTTATATTATCGATAGAACCACAATTACTATACTTATTACTGATATTATTATCAATCTAACTCATATTATTAGCCATATTATGCTTATATGATCGACAGAATGAGAATTACTATACTCACTACTCTTAGTATTATCACTCTAACTCATATTATTAGCCATATTATGCTTATATGATCGAGAGAACTACAATTACTATACTTATTACTCTTATTGTTATGAATCTAACTCATATTATTAACCATATTATGCAGATATGATCGATAGAACTACAATTACTATACTTATTACTCTTATTATTATCAATCTAACTCATATTATTAGCCATATTATGCTTATATGATCGATAGAACGACAATTACTATACTTATTATTCTTATTTTTATCAATCCAACTCATAATATTACCCATATTATGCTGATATGATCGATAGAACGACGTTCACTATAGTTATTACACTCACTATTATCAATCTAACTCATATTATTAACCATATTATGCAGATATGATCGATAGAACGACAATTACTAAACTTATTACTCTTATTATTATCATTCTAAGTCATATTATTAACCATATTATGCAGATATGATCGATAGAACTACAATTACTATACTTATTACTCTTATTGTTATGAATCTAACTCATATTATTAACCATATTATGCAGATATGATCGATAGAACTACAATTACTATACTTATTACTCTTATTATTATCAATCTAACTCATATTATTAGCCATATTATGCTTATATGATCGATAGAACGACAATTACTATACTTATTATTCTTATTTTTATCAACCCAACTCATATTATTCGCCATATTATGCTTAAATGATCGATAGAACGACAATTACTATCCTCATTACTCTTATTATTATGAATCTAACTCATATTATTAGCCACATTATGCTTATATGATCGATAGAACTACAATTACTATACTCATTACTCTTATTATTATCAATCCAACTCATAATATTACCCATATTATGCTGATATGATCGATAGAACGACATTCACTATAGTTATTACACTCACTATTATCAATCTAACTCATATTATTAACCATATTATGCAGATATGACCGATAGAACGACAATTACTAAGCTTATTACTCTTATTATTATCATTCTAACTCATATTATTAACCATATTATGCAGATATGATCGATAGAACTACAATTACTATACTCATTACTCTTATTGTTATCAATCTAACTCATATTATTAGCCATATTATGCTTATATGATCGATAGAACGAGAATTACTATACTCACTACTCTTAGTATTATCAATCTAACTCATATTATTAGCCATATTATGGTTATATTATCGATAAAACCACAATTACTATACTTATTACTGATATTATTATCAATCTAACTCATATTATTAGCCATATTATGCTTATATGATCGACAGAATTAGAATTACTATACTCACTACTCTTAGTATTATCACTCTAACTCATATTATTCGCCATATTATGCTTAAATGATCGATAGAACGACAATTACTATACTTATTACTCTTATTATTATGAATCTGACTCATATTATTAGCCATATTATGCTTATATGATCGATAGAACTACAATTACTATACTTATTACACTTACTATTGTAAATCTAACTCATATTATTAACCATATTATGCAGATATGATCGATAGAACTACAATTACTATACTCATTACTCTTATTGTTATCAATCTAACTCATATTATTAGCCATATTATGCTTATATGATCGATAGAACGAGAATTACTATACTCACTACTCTTAGTATTATCAATCTAACTCATATTATTAGCCATATTATGGTTATATTATCGATAGAACCACAATTACTATACTTATTACTGATATTATTATCAATCTAACTCATATTATTAGCCATATTATGCTTATATGATCGACAGAATGAGAATTACTATACTCACTACTCTTAGTATTATCACTCTAACTCATATTATTAGCCATATTATGCTTATATGATCGAGAGAACTACAATTACTATACTTATTACTCTTATTGTTATGAATCTAACTCATATTATTAACCATATTATGCAGATATGATCGATAGAACTACAATTACTATACTTATTACTCTTATTATTATCAATCTAACTCATATTATTAGCCATATTATGCTTATATGATCGATAGAACGACAATTACTATACTTATTATTCTTATTTTTATCAATCCAACTCATAATATTACCCATATTATGCTGATATGATCGATAGAACGACGTTCACTATAGTTATTACACTCACTATTATCAATCTAACTCATATTATTAACCATATTATGCAGATATGATCGATAGAACGACAATTACTAAACTTATTACTCTTATTATTATCATTCTAAGTCATATTATTAGCCATATTATGCAGATATGATCGATAGAACTACAATTACTATACTTATTACTCTTATTGTTATGAATCTAACTCATATTATTAACCATATTATGCAGATATGATCGATAGAACTACAATTACTATACTTATTACTCTTATTATTATCAATCTAACTCATATTATTAGCCATATTATGCTTATATGATCGATAGAACGACAATTACTATACTTATTATTCTTATTTTTATCAACCCAACTCATATTATTCGCCATATTATGCTTAAATGATCGATAGAACGACAATTACTATCCTCATTACTCTTATTATTATGAATCTAACTCATATTATTAGCCACATTATGCTTATATGATCGATAGAACTACAATTACTATACTCATTACTCTTATTATTATCAATCCAACTCATAATATTACCCATATTATGCTGATATGATCGATAGAACGACATTCACTATAGTTATTACACTCACTATTATCAATCTAACTCATATTATTAACCATATTATGCAGATATGACCGATAGAACGACAATTACTAAGCTTATTACTCTTATTATTATCATTCTAACTCATATTATTAACCATATTATGCAGATATGATCGATAGAACTACAATTACTATACTCATTACTCTTATTGTTATCAATCTAACTCATATTATTAGCCATATTATGCTTATATGATCGATAGAACGAGAATTACTATACTCACTACTCTTAGTATTATCAATCTAACTCATATTATTAGCCATATTATGGTTATATTATCGATAAAACCACAATTACTATACTTATTACTGATATTATTATCAATCTAACTCATATTATTAGCCATATTATGCTTATATGATCGACAGAATTAGAATTACTATACTCACTACTCTTAGTATTATCACTCTAACTCATATTATTCGCCATATTATGCTTAAATGATCGATAGAACGACAATTACTATACTTATTACTCTTATTATTATGAATCTGACTCATATTATTAGCCATATTATGCTTATATGATCGATAGAACTACAATTACTATACTTATTACACTTACTATTGTAAATCTAACTCATATTATTAACCATATTATGCAGATATGATCGATAGAACGACAATTACTATACTTATTACTCTTATTATTATCAATCTAACTCATATTATTAACCATATTATGCAGATATGATCGATAGCACGACATTTACTATACTTATTACACTTACTATTATCAATCTAACTCATATTATTAGTCATATTATGCTTATATGATCGATAGAACGACAATTACTATACTCACTACTCTTAGTATTATTAATCTAACTCATATTATTAGCCATATTATGCTTATATTATCGATAGAACTACAATAACTGTACTTATTACTGTTATTATTATCAATCTAACTCATATTATTAGCCATATTATGCTTATATGATCGATAGAACGACAATTACTATACTTATTTTTCTTATTTTTATCAACCCAACTCATATTATTCGCCATATTATGCTTAAATGATCGATAGAACGACAATTACTATCCTCATTACTCTTATTATTATGAATCTAACTCATATTATTAGCCACATTATCCTTATATGATCGATAGAACTACAATTACTATACTCATTACTCTTATTATTATCAATCCAACTCATAATATTACCCATATTATGCTGATATGATCGATAGAACGACATTCACTATAGTTATTACACTCACTATTATCAATCTAACTCATATTATTAACCATATTATGCAGATATGATCGATAGAACGACAATTACTAAACTTATTACTCTTATTATTATCATTCTAACTCATATTATTAACCATATTATGCAGATATGATCGATAGAATTACAATTACTATACTTATTACTCTTATTGTTATGAATCTAACTCATATTATTAACCATATTATGCAGATATGATCGATAGAACTACAATTACTATACTTATTACTCTTATTATTATCAATCTAACTCATATTATTAGCCATATTATGCTTATATGATCGATAGAACGACAATTACTATACTTATTACTGATATTATTATCAATCTAACTCATATTATTGGCCATATTATGCTTATATGATCGACAGAATGAGAATTACTATACTCACTACTCTTAGTATTATCACTCTAACTCATATTATTAGCCATATTATGCTTATATGATCGAGAGAACGACAATTACTATACTTATTACTCTTATTATTATCAATGTAACTCATATTATTAGCCATATTATGCTTATATGATCGATAGAACGACAATTACTATACTTATTACTCTTATTGTTATGAATCTAACTCATATTATTAACCATATTATGCAGATATGATCGATAGAACTACAATTACTATACTCATTACTCTTATTATTATCAATCCAACTCATAATATTACCCATATTATGCTGATATGATCGATAGAACGACATTCACTATAGTTATTACACTCACTATTATCAATCTAACCCATATTATTAACCATATTATGCAGATATGATCGATAGAACGACAATTACTAAACTTATTACTCTTATTATTATCATTCTAACTCATATTATTAACCATATTATGCAGATATGATCGATAGAACTACAATTACTATACTCATTACTCTTATTGTTATCAATCTAACTCATATTATTAGCCATATTATGCTTATATGATCGATAGAACGAGAATTACTATACTCACTACTCTTAGTATTATCAATCTAACTCATATTATTAGCCATATTATGGTTATATTATCGATAGAACCACAATTACTATACTTATTACTGATATTATTATCAATCTAACTCATATTATTAGCCATATTATGCTTATATGATCGACAGAATGAGAATTACTATACTCACTACTCTTAGTATTATCACTCTAACTCATATTATTAGCCATATTATGCTTATATGATCGAGAGAACTACAATTACTATACTTATTACTCTTATTGTTATGAATCTAACTCATATTATTAACCATATTATGCAGATATGATCGATAGAACTACAATTACTATACTTATTACTCTTATTATTATCAATCTAACTCATATTATTAGCCATATTATGCTTATATGATCGATAGAACGACAATTACTATACTTATTATTCTTATTTTTATCAATCCAACTCATAATATTACCCATATTATGCTGATATGATCGATAGAACGACATTCACTATAGTTATTACACTCACTATTATCAATCTAACTCATATTATTAACCATATTATGCAGATATGATCGATAGAACGACAATTACTAAACTTATTACTCTTATTATTATCATTCTAAGTCATATTATTAACCATATTATGCAGATATGATCGATAGAACTAACATTACTATACTTATTACTCTTATTGTTATGAATCTAACTCATATTATTAACCATATTATGCAGATATGATCGATAGAACTACAATTACTACACTTATTACTCTTATTATTATCAATCTAACTCATATTATTAGCCATATTATGCTTATATGATCAATAGAACGACAATTACTATACTTATTATTCTTATTTTTATCAACCCAACTCATATTATTCGCCATATTATGCTTAAATGATCGATAGAACGACAATTACTATCCTCATTACTCTTATTATTATGAATCTAACTCATATTATTAGCCACATTATGCTTATATGATTGATAGAACTACAATTACTATACTCATTACTCTTATTATTATCAATCCAACTCATAATATTACCCATATTATGCTGATATGATCGATAGAACGACATTCACTATAGTTATTACACTCACTATTATCAATCTAACTCATATTATTAACCATATTATGCAGATATGACCGATAGAACGACAATTACTAAGCTTATTACTCTTATTATTATCATTCTAACTCATATTATTAACCATATTATGCAGATATGATCGATAGAACTACAATTACTATACTCATTACTCTTATTGTTATCAATCTAACTCATATTATTAGCCATATTATGCTTATATGATCGATAGAACGAGAATTACTATACTCACTACTCTTAGTATTATCAATCTAATTCATATTATTAGCCATATTATGGTTATATTATCGATAGAACCACAATTACTATACTTATTACTGATATTATTATCAATCTAACTCATATTATTAGCCATATTATGCTTATATGATCGACAGAATTAGAATTACTATACTCACTACTCTTAGTATTATCACTCTAACTCATATTATTCGCCATATTATGCTTAAATGATCGATAGAACGACAATTACTATACTTATTACTCTTATTATTATGAATCTGACTCATATTATTAGCCATATTATGCTTATATGATCGATAGAACTACAATTACTATACTTATTACACTTACTATTGTCAATCTAACTCATATTATTAACCATATTATGCAGATATGATCGATAGAACGACAATTACTATACTTATTACTCTTATTATTATCAATCTAACTCATATTATTAACCATATTATGCAGATATGATCGATAGCACGACATTTACTATACTTATTACACTTACTATTATCAATCTAACTCATATTATTAGTCATATTATGCTTATATGATCGATAGAACGACAATTACTATACTCACTACTCTTAGTATTATCAATCTAACTCATATTATTAGCCATATTATGCTTATATTATCGATAGAACTACAATAACTGTACTTATTACTGTTATTATTATCAATCTAACTCATATTATTAGCCATATTATGCTTATATGATCGATAGAACGACAATTACTATACTTATTTTTCTTATTTTTATCAACCCAACTCATATTATTCGCCATATTATGCTTAAATGATCGATAGAACGACAATTACTATCCTCATTACTCTTATTATTATGAATCTAACTCATATTATTAGCCACATTATCCTTATATGATCGATAGAACTACAATTACTATACTCATTACTCTTATTATTATCAATCCAACTCATAATATTACCCATATTATGCTGATATGATCGATAGAACGACATTCACTATAGTTATTACACTCACTATTATCAATCTAACTCATATTATTAACCATATTATGCAGATATGATCGATAGAACGACAATTACTAAACTTATTACTCTTATTATTATCAATCTAACTCATATTATTAGCCATATTATGCTTATATGATCGATAGAACGACAATTACTATACTTATTACTGATATTATTATCAATCTAACTCATATTATTGGCCATATTATGCTTATATGATCGACAGAATGAGAATTACTATACTCACTACTCTTAGTATTATCACTCTAACTCATATTATTAGCCATATTATGCTTATATGATCGAGAGAACGACAATTACTATACTTATTACTCTTATTATTATCAATGTAACTCATATTATTAGCCATATTATGCTTATATGATCGATAGAACGACAATTACTATACTTATTACTCTTATTGTTATGAATCTAACTCATATTATTAACCATATTATGCAGATATGATCGATAGAACTACAATTACTATACTCATTACTCTTATTATTATCAATCCAACTCATAATATTACCCATATTATGCTGATATGATCGATAGAACGACATTCACTATAGTTATTACACTCACTATTATCAATCTAACTCATATTATTAACCATATTATGCAGATATGATCGATAGAACGACAATTACTAAACTTATTACTCTTATTATTATCATTCTAACTCATATTATTAACCATATTATGCAGATATGATCGATAGAACTACAATTACTATACTCATTACTCTTATTGTTATCAATCTAACTCATATTATTAGCCATATTATGCTTATATGATCGATAGAACGAGAATTACTATACTCACTACTCTTAGTATTATCAATCTAACTCATATTATTAGCCATATTATGGTTATATTATCGATAGAACCACAATTACTATACTTATTACTGATATTATTATCAATCTAACTCATATTATTAGCCATATTATGCTTATATGATCGACAGAATGAGAATTACTATACTCACTACTCTTAGTATTATCACTCTAACTCATATTATTAGCCATATTATGCTTATATGATCGAGAGAACGACAATTACTATACTTATTACTCTTATTATTATCAATGTAACTCATATTATTAGCCATATTATGCTTATATGATCGATAGAACGACAATTACTATACTTATTACTCTTATTGTTATGAATCTAACTCATATTATTAACCATATTATGCTTATATGATCGATAGAACTACAATTACTGTACTCATTACTCTTATTATTATCAATCCAACTCATAATATTACCCATCTTATGCTGATATGATCGATAGAACGACATTCACTATAGTTATTACACTCACTATTATCAATCTAACTCATATTATTAACCATATTACGCAGATATGATCGATAGAACGACAATTACTAAACTTATTACTCTTATTATTATCATTCTAACTCATATTATTAACCATATCATGCAGATATGATCGATAGAACTACAATTACTATACTTATTACTCTTATTGTTATGAATCTAACTCATATTATTAACCATATTATGCAGATATGTTTGATAGAACTACAATTACTATACTTATTACTCTTATTATTATCAATCTAACTCATATTATTAGCCATATTATGCTTATATGATCGATAGAACGACAATTACTATACTTATTATTCTTATTTTTATCAACCCAACTTATATTATTCGCCATATTATGCTTAAATGATCGATAGAACGACAATTACTATCCTCATTACTCTTATTATTATGAACCTAACTCATATTATTAGCCACATTATGCTTATATGATCGATAGAACTACAATTAGTATACCCATTACTCTTATTATTATCAATCCAACTCATAATATTACCCATATTATGCTGATATGATCGATAGAACGACATTCACTATAGTTATTACACTCACTATTATCAATCTAACTCATATTATTAACCATATTATGCAGATATGATCGATAGAACTACAATTACTATACTCATTACTCTTATTGTTATCAATCTATCTCATATTATTAGCCATATTATGCTTATATGATCGATAGAACGAGAATTACTATACTCACTACTCTTAGTATTATCAATCTAACTCATATTATTAGCCATATTATGGTTATATTATCGATAGAACCACAATTACTATACTTATTACTGATATTATTATCAATCTACCTCATATTATTAGCCATATTATGCTTATATGATCGACAGAATTAGAATTACTATACTCACTACTCTTAGTATTATCACTCTAACTCATATTATTCGCCATATTATGCTTAAATGATCGATAGAACGACAATTACTATACTTATTACTCTTATTATTATGAATCTGACTCATATTATTAGCCATATTATGCTTATATGATCGATAGAACTACAATTACTATACTTATTACACTTACTATTGTCAATCTAACTCATATTATTAACCATATTATGCAGATATGATCGATAGAACGACAATTACTATACTTATTACTCTTATTATTATCAATCTAACTCATATTATTAACCATATTATGCAGATATGATCGATAGCACGACATTTACTATACTTATTACACTTACTATTATCAATCTAACTCATATTATTAGTCATATTATGCTTATATGATCGATAGAACGACAATTACTATACTCACTACTCTTAGTATTATCAATCTAACTCATATTATTAGCCATATTATGCTTATATTATCGATAGAACTACAATAACTGTACTTATTACTGTTATTATTATCAATCTAACTCATATTATTAGCCATATTATGCTTATATGATCGATAGAACGACAATTACTATACTTATTTTTCTTATTTTTATCAACCCAACTCATATTATTCGCCATATTATGCTTAAATGATCGATAGAACGACAATTACTATCCTCATTACTCTTATTATTATGAATCTAACTCATATTATTAGCCACATTATCCTTATATGATCGATAGAACTACAATTACTATACTCATTACTCTTATTATTATCAATCCAACTCATAATATTACCCATATTATGCTGATATGATCGATAGAACGACATTCACTATAGTTATTACACTCACTATTATCAATCTAACTCATATTATTAACCATATTATGCAGATATGAAAGATAGAACGACAATTACTAAACTTATTACTCTTATTATTATCATTCTAACTCATATTATTAACCATATTATGCAGATATGATCGATAGAACTACAATTACTATACTCATTACTCTTATTATTATCAATGTAACTCATATTATTAGCCATATTATGGTTATATTATCGATAGAACGACAATTACTATACTTATTACTGTTATTATTATCAATCTAACTCATATTATTAGCCACATTATGCTTATATGATCGATAGAACGAGAATTACTATACTCACTACTCTTAGTATTATCAATCTAACTCATATTATTAGCCATATTATGCTTATATGATCAATAGAACAACAATTACTATACTCGCTACTCTTAGTATTATCAATCTAACTCATATTATTAGCCATATTATGCTTATATGATCGATAGAACGAGAATTACTATACTCACTACTCTTAGTATTATCAATCTAACTCATATTATTAGCCATATTATGCTTATATGATCGATAGAACGAGAATTACTATACTCACTACTCTTAGTATTATCAATCTAACTCATATTATTAGCCATATTATGCAGATATGATCGATAGAACTACAATTACTATACTCATTACTCTTATTATTATCAATGTAACTCATATTATTAGCCATATTATGGTTATATTATCGACAGAACGACAATTACTATACTTATTACTGTTATTATTATCAATCTAACTCATATTATTAGCCACATTATGCTTATATGATCGATAGAACGAGAATTACTATACTCACTACTCTTAGTATTATCAATCTAACACATATTATTAGCCATATTATGCTTATATGATCAATAGAACAACAATTACTATACTCGCTACTCTTAGTATTATCAATCTAACTCATATTATTAGCCATATTATGCTTATATGATCGATAGAACGAGAATTACTATACTCACTACTCTTAGTATTATCAATCTAACTCATATTATTAGCCATATTATGCAGATATGATCGATAGAACTACAATTACTATACTCATTACTCTTATTATTATCAATGTAACTCATATTATTAGCCATATTATGGTTATATTATCGATAGAACGACAATTACTATACTTATTACTGTTATTATTATCAATCTAACTCATATTATTAGCCACATTATGCTTATATGATCGATAGAACGAGAATTACTATCCTCATTACTCTTATTATTATGAATCTAATTCATATTATTAGCCACATTATGCTTATATGATCGATAGAACGAGAATTACTATACTCACTACTCTTAGTATTATCAATCTAACTCATATTATTAGCCATATTATGCTTATATGTTCGATAGAACGACAATTACTATACTTATTATTCTTATTTTTATCAACCCAACTCATATTATTCGCCATATTATGCTTAAATGATCGATAGAACGACAATTACTATCATCATTACTCTTATTATTATGAATCTAACTCATATTATTAGCCACATTATGCTTATATGATCGATAGAACTACAATTACTATACCCATTACTCTTATTATTATCAATGTAACTCATATTATTAGCCATATTATGGTTATATTATCGATAGAACGACAATTACTATACTTATTACTGTTATTATTATCAATCTAACTCATATTATTAGCCACATTATGCTTATATGATCGATAGAACGAGAATTACTATACTTATTATTCTTATTTTTATCAACCCAACTCATATTATTCGCCATATTATGCTTAAATGATCGATAGAACGACAATTACTATCCTCATTACTCTTATTATTATGAATCTAATTCATATTATTAGCCACATTATGCTTATATGATCGATAGAACTACAATTACTATACTCATTACTCTTATTATTATCAATCCAACTCATAATATTACCCATATTATGCTGATATGATCGATAGAACGAGAATTACTATAGTCACTACTCTTAGTATTATCAATCTAACTCATATTATTAGCCATATTATGCTTATATGATCGATAGAACGACAATTACTATACTTATTACTCTGATTATTACCAATCTAACTCATATTATTAGCCATATTATGCTTATATGATCGATAGAACGACAACTACTATACTTATTATTCTTATTTTTATCAACCCAACTCATATTATTCGCCATATTATGCTTAAATGATCGATAGAACGACAATTACTATACTTATTACTCTTATTATTATGAATCTGACTCATATTATTAGCCATATTATGCTTATATGATCGATAGAACTACAATTACTATACTTATTACACTTACTATTGTCAATCTAACTCATATTATTAACCATATTATGCAGATATGATCGATAGAACGACAATTACTATACTTATTACTCTTATTATTACCAATCTATCTCATATTATTAGCCATATTATGCTTATATGATCGATAGAACGAGAGTTACTATACTCACTACTCTTAGTATTATCAATCTAACTCATATTATTAGCCATATTATGCAGATATAATCGATAGAACTACAATTACTATACTCATTACTCTTATTATTATCAATGTAACTCATATTATTAGCCATATTATGGTTATATTATCGATAGAACGACAATTACTATACTTATTACTGTTATTATTATCAATCTAACTCATATTATTAGCCATATTATGCTTAAATGATCGATAGAACTACAATTACTATACTCATTACTCTTATTATTATCAATCTAACTCATATTATTAGCCATATTATGCTTATATGATCGATAGAACGAGAATTACTATACTCACTACACTTAGTATTATCAATCTAACTCATATTATTAGCCATATTATGGTTATATTATCGATAGAACGACAATTGCTATACTTATTACTGTTATTATTATCAATCTAACTCATATTATTAGCCACATTATGCTTATATGATCGATAGAACGAGAATTACTATACTCACTACTCTTAGTATTATCAATCTAACTCATATTATTAGCCATATTATGCTTATATGATCGATAGAACGACAATTACTATACTTATTACTCTTATTATTACCAATCTAACTCATATCATTAGCCATATTATGCTTATATGATCGATAGAACGAGAATTACTATAGTCACTACTCTTAGTATTATCAATCTAACTCATATTATTAGCCATATTTTGCAGATATGATCGATAGAACTACAATTACTATACTCATTACTCTTATTATTATCAATGTAACTCATATTATTAGCCATATTATGGTTATATTATCGATAGAACGACAATTACTATACTTATTACTGTTATTATTATCAATCTAACTCATATTATTAGCCATATTATGCTTAAATGATCGATAGAACTACAATTACTATACTTATTACTCTTATTATTATCAATATAAATCATATTATTAGCCATATTATGCTTATATGATCGATAGAACGAGAATTACTATACTCACTACTCTTAGTATTATCAATCTAACTCATATTATTAGCCATATTATGCTTATATGATCGATAGAACGACAATTACTATACTTGTTACTCTTATTATTATCAATCTAAATCATATTATTAGCCATATTATGCTTATATGATCGATAGAACGAGAATTACTATACTCACTACTCTTAGTATTATCAATCTAACTCATATTATTAGCCATATGATGCAGATATGATCGATAGAACTACAATTACTATACTCATTACTCTTATTATTATCAATCTAACTCATATTATTAGCCATATTATGCTTATATGATCGATAGAACGAGAATTACTATACTCACTACACTTAGTATTATCAATCTAACTCATATTATTAGCCATATTATGGTTATATTATCGATAGAACGACAATTACTATACTTATTACTGTTATTATTATCAATCTAACTCATATTATTAGCCACATTATGCTTATATGATCGATAGAACGAGAATTACTATACTCACTACTCTTAGTATTATCAATCTAACTCATATTATTAGCCATATTATGCTTATATGATCGATAGAACGACAATTACTATACTTATTACTCTTATTATTACCAATCTAACTCATATTATTAGCCATATTATGCTTATATGATCGATAGAACGACAATTACTATACTTATTATTCTTATTTTTATCAACCCAACTCATATTATTCGCCATATTATGCTTAAATGATCGATAGAACGACAATTACTATACTTATTACTCTTATTATTATGAATCTGACTCATATTATTAGCCATATTATGCTTATATGATCGATAGAACTACAATTACTATACTTATTACACTTACTATTGTCAATCTAACTCATATTATTAACCATATTATGCAGATATGATCGATAAAACGACAATTACTATACTTATTACTCTTATTATTATCAATCTAACTCATATTATTAACCATATTATGCAGATA
Organism: Megachile rotundata; assembly: GCF_050947335.1. NCBI lineage: Eukaryota > Metazoa > Arthropoda > Insecta > Hymenoptera > Megachilidae > Megachile > Megachile rotundata. Next base: position 172,391 of record NW_027473489.1, on the reverse strand, counting down.
TGATCGATAGCACGACATTTACTATACTTATTACACTTACTATTATCAATCTAACTCATATTATTAGTCATATTATGCTTATATGATCGATAGAACGACAATTACTATACTCACTACTCTTAGTATTATCAATCTAACTCATATTATTAGCCATATTATGCTTATATGATCGATAGAACGACAATTACTATACTTATTACTCTTATTATTACCAATCTAACTCATATTATTAGCCATATTATGCTTATATGATCGATAGAACGAGAATTACTATACTCACTACTCTTAGTATTATCAATCTAACTCATATTATTAGCCATATTATGGTTATATTATCGATAGAACGACAATTACTATACTTATTACTGTTATTATTATCAATCTAACTCATATTATTAGCCACATTATGCTTATATGATCGATAGAACGAGAATTACTATACTCACTACTCTTAGTATTATCAATCTAACTCATATTATTAGCCATATTATGCTTATATGATCGATAGAACGACAATTACTATACTTATTATTCTTATTTTTATCAACCCAACTCATATTATTCGCCATATTATGCTTAAATGATCGATAGAACGACAATTACTATCCTCATTACTCTTATTATTATGAATCTAACTCATATTATTAGCCACATTATGCTTATATGATCGATAGAACTACAATTACTATACTCATTACTCTTATTATTATCAATCCAACTCATAATATTACCCATATTATGCTGATATGATCGATAGAACGACAATTACTATACTTATTACTCTTATTATTATCAATCTAAGTCATATTATTAGCCACGTTATGCTTGTATGATCGATAGAACGAGAATTACTATACTCACTACTCTTAGTATTATCAATCTAACTCATATTATTAGCCATATTATGCTTATATGATCGATAGAACGACAATTACTATACTTATTACTCTTATTATTACCAATCTAACTCATATTATTAGCCATATTATGCTTATATGATCGATAGAACGAGAATTACTATACTCACTACTCTTAGTATTATCAATCTAACTCATATTATTAGCCATATTATGGTTATATTATCGATAGAACGACAATTACTATACTTATTACTGTTATTATTATCAATCTAACTCATATTATTAGCCACATTATGCTTATATGATCGATAGAACGAGAATTACTATACTCACTACTCTTAGTATTATCAATCTAACTCATATTATTAGCCATATTATGCTTATATGATCGATAGAACGACAATTACTATACTTATTACTCTTATTATTACCAATCTAACTCATATTATTAGCCATATTATGCTTATATGATCGATAGAACGACAATTACTATACTTATTATTCTTATTTTTTTCAACCCAACTCATATTATTCGCCATATTATGCTTAAATGATCGATAGAACGACAATTACTATACTTATTACTCTTATTATTATGAATCTGACTCATATTATTAGCCATATTATGCTTATATGATCGATAGAACTACAATTACTATACTTATTACACTTACTATTGTCAATCTAACTCATATTATTAACCATATTATGCAGATATGATCGATAAAACGACAATTACTATACTTATTACTCTTATTATTATCAATCTAACTCATATTATTAACCATATTATGCAGATATGATCGATAGCACGACATTTACTATACTTATTACACTTACTATTATCAATCTAACTCATATTATTAGTCATATTATGCTTATATGATCGATAGAACGACAATTACTATACTCACTACTCTTAGTATTATCAATCTAACTCATATTATTAGCCATATTATGCTTATATTATCGATTTAACTACAATAACTGTACTTATTACTGTTATTATTATCAATCTAACTCATATTATTAGCCATATTATGCTTATATGATCGATAGAATGAGAATTACTATACTCACTACTCTTAGTATTATCACTCTAACTCATATTATTAGCCATATTATGCTTATATGATCGATAGAACGAAAATTACTGTACTTATTACTCTTATTATTATCAATCTAACTCATTATTATTAGCCATATTATGCTTATATGATCGATAGAACGAGAATTACTATACTCGCTACTCTTAGTATTATCAATCTAACTCATATTATTAGCCATATTATGCTTATATGATCGATAGAACGACAATTACTATACTTATTATTCTTATTTTTATCAACCCAACTCATATTATTCGCCATATTATGCTTAAATGATCGATAGAACGACAATTACTATCCTCATTACTCTTATTATTATGAATCTAACTCATATTATTAGCCACATTATGCTTATATGATCGATAGAACTACAATTACTATACTCATTACTCTTATTATTATCAATCCAACTCATAATATTACCCATATTATGCTGATATGATCGATAGAACGACAATTACTATACTTATTACTCTTATTATTATCAATCTAAGTCATATTATTAGCCACATTATGCTTGTATGATCGATAGAACGAGAATTACTATACTCACTACTCTTAGTATTATCAATCTAACTCATATTATTAGCCATATTATGCTTATATGATCGATAGAACGACAATTACTATACTTATTACTCTTATTATTACCAATCTAACTCATATTATTAGCCATATTATGCTTATATGATCGATAGAACGAGAATTACTATACTCACTACTCTTAGTATTATCAATCTAACTCATATTATTAGCCATATTATGGTTATATTATCGATAGAACGACAATTACTATACTTATTACTGTTATTATTATCAATCTAACTCATATTATTAGCCACATTATGCTTATATGATCGATAGAACGAGAATTACTATACTCACTACTGTTGGTATTATCAATCTAACTCATATTATTAGCCATATTATGCTTATATGATCGATAGAACGACAATTACTATACTCGCTACTCTTAGTATTATCAATCTAACTCATATTATTAGCCATATTATGCTTATATGTTCGATAGAACGACAATTACTATACTTATTATTCTTATTTTTATCAACCCAACTCATATTATTCGCCATATTAAGCTTAAATGATCGATAGAACGACAATTACTATCCTCATTACTCTTATTATTATGAATCTAACTCATATTATTAGCCACATTATGCTTATATGATCGATAGAACGACAATTACTATACTTATTACTCTTATTATTATCAATCTAAATCATATTATTAGCCATATTATGCTTATATGATCGATAGAACGACAATTACTATACTGATTACACTCACTATTATAAATCTAAGTCATATTATTAAGCATATTATGCAGATATGATCGATAGAACTACAATTACTATACTCATTACTCTTATTATTATCAATCCAACTCATAATATTACCCATATTATGCTGATATGATCGATAGAACGACAATTACTATACTTATTACTCTTATTATTATCAATCTAAGTCATATTATTAGCCACATTATGCTTGTATGATCGATAGAACGTGAATTACTATACTCACTACTCTTAGTATTATCAATCTAACTCATATTATTAGCCATATTATGCTTATATGATCGATAGAACGACAATTACTATACTTATTACTCTTATTATTACCAATCTAACTCATATTATTAGCCATATTATGCTTATATGATCGATAGAACGAGAATTACTATACTCGCTACTCTTAGTATTATCAATCTAACTCCTATTATTAGCCATATTATGCTTATATGATCGATAGAACGACAATTACTATACTTATTATTCTTATTTTTATCAACCCAACACATATTATTCGCCATATTATGCTTAAATGATCGATAGAACGTCAATTACTATCCTCATTACTCTTATTATTATGAATCTAACTCATATTATTAGCCACATTATGCTTATATGATCGATAGAACGACAATTACTGTACTTATTACTCTTATTATTATCAATCGAACTCATATTATTAGCCACATTATGCTTATATGATCGATAGAACGAGAATTACTATACTCACTACTGTTGGTATTATCAATCTAACTCATATTATTAGCCATATTATGCTTATATGATCGATAGAACGACAATTACTATACTCGCTACTCTTAGTATTATCAATCTAACTCATATTATTAGCCATATTATGCTTATATGTTCGATAGAACGACAATTACTATACTTACTATTCTTATTTTTATCAACCCAACTCATATTATTCGCCATATTATGCTTAAATGATCGATAGAACGACAATTACTATCCTCATTACTCTTATTATTATGAATCTAACTCATATTATTAGCCACATTATGCTTATATGATCGATAGAACTACAATTACTATACTCATTACTCTTATTATTATCAATCCAACTCATAATATTACCCATATTATGCTGATATGATCGATAGAACGACAATTACTATACTCATTACTCTTATTATTATCAATCCAACTCATAATATTACCCATATTATGCTGATATGATCGATAGAACGACAATTACTATACTTATTACTCTTATTATTATCAATCTAACTCATATTATTAGCCACATTATGCTTATATGATCGATAGAACGAGAATTACTATACTCACTACTCTTAGTATTATCAATCTAACTCATATTATTAGCCATATTATGCTTATATGATCGATAGAACGAGAATTACTATACTCACTACTCTTAGTATTATCAATCTAACTCATATTATTAGCCATATTATGCTTATATGATCGATAGAACGACAATTACTATACTTATTACTCTTATTATTACCAATCTAACTCATATTATTAGCCATATTATGCTTATATGATCGATAGAACGAGAATTGCTATACTCACTACTCTTAGTATTATCAATCTAACTCATATTATTAGCCATATTATGCTTATATGATCGATAGAACGACAATTACTATACTCGCTACTCTTAGTATTATCAATCTAACTCATATTATTAGCCATATTATGCTTATATGTTCGACAGAACGACAATTACTATACTTATTATTCTTATTTTTATCAACCCAACTCATATTATTCGCCATATTATGCTTAAATGATCGATAGAACGACAATTACTATCCTCATTACTCTTATTATTATCAATCTAACTCATATTATTAGCCACATTATGCTTATATGATCGATAGAACGAGAATTACTATACTCACTACTCTTAGTATTATCAATCTAACTCATATTCTTAGCCATATTATGGTTATATTATCGATAGAACGATAATTACTATACTTATTACTGTTATTATTATCAATCTAACTCATATTATTAGCCACATTATGCTTATATGATCGATAGAACGAGAATTACTATACTCACTACTCTTAGTATTATCAATCTAACTCATATTATTAGCCATATTATGCTTATATGATCAATAGAACAACAATTACTATACTCGCTACTCTTAGTATTATCAATCTAACTCATATTATTAGCCATATTATGCTTATATGATCGATAGAACGAGAATTACTATACTCACTACTCTTAGTATTATCAATCTAACTCATATTATTAGCCATATTATGCTTATATGATCGATAGAACGACAATTACTATACTTATTACTCTTATTATTACCAATCTAACTCATATTATTAGCCATATTATGCTTATATGATCGATAGAACGAGAATTGCTATACTCACTACTCTTAGTATTATCAATCTAACTCATATTATTAGCCATATTATGCTTATATGATCGATAGAACGAGAATTACTATACTCACTACTCTTAGTATTATCAATCTAACTCATATTATTAGCCATATTATGGTTATATTATCGATAGAACGACAATTACTATACCTATTACTGTTATTATTATCAATCTAACTCATATTATTAGCCATATTATGCTTATATGATCGATAGAACGACAATTACTATACTTATTACTCTTATTATTACCAATCTAACTCATATTATTAGCCATATTATGCTTATATGATCGATAGAACGACAATTACTATACTTATTATTCTTATTTTTTTCAACCCAACTCATATTATTCGCCATATTATGCTTAAATGATCGATAGAACGACAATTACTATACTTATTACTCTTATTATTACCAATCTAACTCATATTATTAGCCATATTATGCTTATATGATCGATAGAACGAGAATTACTATACTCACTACTCTTAGTATTATCAATCTAACTCATATTATTAGCCATATTATGGTTATATTATCGATAGAACGACAATTACTATACTTATTACTGTTATTATTATCAATCTAACTCATATTATTAGCCACATTATGCTTATATGATCGATAGAACGAGAATTACTATACTCACTACTCTTAGTATTATCAATCTAACTCATATTATTAGCCATATTATGCTTATATGATCGATAGAACGACAATTACTATACTTATTACTCTTATTATTATCAATCTAACTCATATTATTGGCCATATTATGTGGATATGATCAATAGGACGACAATTACTATACGTATTACTCTTACTATTATTAATCTAACTCATATTATTAGCCATATTATGCTTATATGATCGGTATAACGACAATTACTGTGCTTATTACACTCACTATTAACAGTCTAACTCATATTATTAGCCATATTATGCTTATATGATCGATAGAACGACAATTACTATACTTATTACTCTTAAAATATAACGAAAAAAAAAACATAACTCGTACAGATACCTGAAACTTGATCTCACTATCATAAAATTCGAGATTATTATCCGATTATCATAAACCTTGTTATCATACTCGAAATCATCAGAAAAGTCGTTATCATACTCGAAAGTATCATGAAAATTGAAACAGTTTTCGAAATCATCGTAAAAATGGAAAAAATGCTACGAAAAAGGAAAGGCTACAGGAAAAACAGGAAAAGCAGGGAAAAAAATTGAAAAAAATAAAAAAAAAATGAACGACCAAAATAAAAAAAAAACGATCAGAATAGTCGTTATCGTACTCCAAAGTATCATCAACATCGTTATCATACTGGAAACTATCCCAAAGATGAGGAAGGAAAGAAAAAAAATAAAAAAAAATCTAAAAAAATTCCACCGCAAATACGCCTGAAGGAAGATTCTGCGTCGAATGCGCCCATCGAAAAAGTAGATGAAAAAGCGAAAAAAATCTCAAAAAATCCCACCGAAAATACGCTCAACACAAAAATCGACACCGAATGCACCCTTCAAGAAAGTAGAAAAAAAAAATGTATTTGCCTGATATGAATGCACCCTTAGAATGCCTAAAAATAGTAATTGTGATTAAATCTGCACGTCTACTATTCCACGCGCTCGTATTCCACTAGGTTATGTTTTTTTTTTTTTTTTTTTTTTTTTTTTTTTAGAGGCACCTACTATTGCCACGCCTACTATTCCACGCACACCTATTGCACTAGATTGTTATAAAGAAAATGCAAAAAAAGAACAAAAAAGAATATAAATGGTACTAAAAAAAAAACAAACCAGTACCGACCTCAAAAATGCGGAACAGAAAACACAGAAAGTAAAGAAAAGAAATTAAATAAAAATGAATACAAAATCGCAAAATATCCCACTGGAAATACGCTTCACAGAAAGCATGCTTCGATATTACTGAAGGCCATTGATACGGTTAGGTTAGGTTAGGTTAGGTTAGGTTAGGTTAGGTTAGGTTGGCGGACGAACTGGTGCCGGGGTGGCACAAGTCGGATCTCCCACCTCCACGTGGTGTTCGCTGGGATAGAGGAACTGCGCCTTCGGTAGTCGATCACTTCGGTGGTTGGCTACCCAAGGCCGAGGGCCTCTATGCTAACGGGAGAACGGCGGGTCCCCAGCGGGGGGCCTATGCTCACACCGTAAGCCTGTAGTCATGTTTTGCAGGAACGGGGAGCTTGCCTTAACCGGCTGGCTCGCGAGGAGTAAACCTCTATAAAAAATCCGCTGTGTGGTTCGCGGGGCGGAATACGGCCACGGTATCCCCTGCCTTGCGGTATGAGTCCGCATAAAAGGGGTGCTCCCGTCGTCCTCAAGTAGGCCCGATGAAGCGCGAGGCGATGCCGGCGGGGTCTTCGGACCCTGGTAGGGCCTCCCAAGCCGGCAAGGCTCAAGCTGAGGGGTGAAAACGGGGGCGGCGGGGGCGAGTGAGGACGCCTGAAATTAAGGTGTACAGGCAACCGTGCCGAGAATTGCGTGGCCGCCCAGGCGTAAAACAGGGCGGTCTCGAACGGTTCCCTCGGGGGTACCTGCCGGCCCCCCCGAGTATTCAACGGCTTCCCCGGGTATGGCGGCTCTGCCCGGGGCGACTTCCCTTCCGACCCCTCTCGTGGGATCAAGTATGAATTGTTCTAATCCAAAATCAAACTCAGCTGTGGCCGACAGCTTTAAAAACGGCCAAACAACCGGAAGCGAGGAGAAGAGGAGAGAGGTGGAGGACAAGGGGAGGTCTTCGGCGGTTACCACCAACTTGCCGATCGTGCGGTGCACGGATATATTGAAGACGCCCGTGAAAATAATTAAGAGTGTGTCTCTGCCTAAAATTGAAGTAGAGGCGGGCACGACACAAGGGCCGCCAACAGCGGAGAGTACTCCGCGCAACTCTGGCGGAGAGTCGTCTGGGTCCGAGTGGAGGACCACAAGGCGTGCCAGAGCGATCACCCGGAGGCTGGAGAGAGGTGCGCGGGAGAGGTCCGCAGTAAGGATCGGAGACGGCGTGGAAGTGTCTGTCGTCCCGAAGATTAAGGCGCGAGCCGCGAGGAGGAGCAGGAAGGACGATGAAGAAGAGGATTCGGGCTCCGAGTCGTCGATCATCTCAGTGGATACGACGCCGACGACCAGTGTCCGGGTCGAAAGGAGGGGAAGACCCCCCACGACGGGGGAGTATGTGGGGCGGGCGCAGGCACAAGAACGCCTCAATGAAGCCAAAAGGAGGTCGCTGGAGCTCGACAGGGAGCTCAGGGCGTTTGACACGTCCGTCCCACCACCGGAGCCCAGCAAGGGTAGTAAACCCATAGTTGACGTGGTGGAGTTGTCGCGGGAAGCTCGTCGCCTGCCGTCTGCGGACCTTTACGCCGAAATGCTCAAACGGGCAGATGAGATTAGGAGAGTGGCCGCGCATTCGCAGCACTTGAAGGGGACATCCGTCCGGTGTCTGCGTGTAGCGACGAATGTCATCGAGGCGTACGCGACCGAGCTCGCGAAGCGGCCTACGTCGAGTGATGCGGACCAGTGCACAGACGGAGACGTGGTGATGGAGGCCCTCAGGAGGCAGCTGCGCGAGGCTGAAGAGCAGCGGAAACAAATGGCCGCGGAATTGGCTGTTTTGAAGAAGCAGATCGTGGAGTTGCAGAGGGGGTCTCTTGGTCCCGCGGCGGCTGCGCTCGGAAGGAGGGCCGGAACCAGAAGGCGGTTGTCGTCGTCTTCATCGGAGCGGGAGGATGCGAAGAGGCGGCAAGTAAGCGCCGTGGGGGCAGAAGCGCCCACGGCGACGGTCGCTGGTTCTCAGCCGGCGGGGGAACAGCGGCCACCACCACCGCCGCCACCACCGTTCGAAGTGGAGATGGGGGAGCAGCCGACGGCGGAACAGCGGGGACTGCAGGAACCGTCGATGGCAACGGAGCCGACGACGGTCGAAAAGAGGCCAGTGACGGCCGATAAACCGATAGTGGCGAGACGGGAGGCGGGTCTGGAAATGGTTGTTGCCACCCTTATCCAAAAGGTGGAGGAGCTGACCGCGGAAGTAAGAGGAGTAAAGGCCGGTAAGGCCCAGGTAGCGCCGGGCAAAGATATACATGCGAAACAGGCCAAACCACCCTCGAGGAGGTCGTCCGCAGCGCGTAAGCCCGCGACGCGCCCCAGCCAGGAGGGGGCACCGACCAACCCGCCTCCCCCACCAGCCCCGGCGGCTGAGACTTGGGCGACTGTCGTGGGCCGCAAGGAAAGGAGAGAGGCGCGGAAGTCACAAGCTGCCGAAAAGGGGAAGCCAGCCAGCGGACTGACGCAACCGTCCGCCGGTAGGACAACAAGGAGGAATGCCGGAACTGCGCCAGCCAAGTCGGCAGCGGCAACGAAGCCAAGAGTGCCTCGACCGCCGAGGACGGCGGCCGTCACTTTGACGGTGTTGCCTGGAGGCGAGAAAACATACTCGCAAGTAATTAAAACGGCGATGCAGGCAGTCAACAAGGAGGAGCTGAAGAAGTTGGAGATCAACGAGTTCAGAATCCGCAAAGCAGCTACAGGTGGATTGATCCTCGGCATCCCCGGGGAACAATCGAGAGGAAAGGCCGAGAAGTTGGCGGAGAAGTTGAAGAGCGCTTTCGACGACAAAGAGGTGAAAGTGGCCAGCCCGGTCCAGACGGCAGAAATTCGCCTGCTTGGGCTCGACGATTCGATTGAGCCCGGCGATGTCGCGGAGGCGTTGGCCACACTGGGAGGAGTTAAACCAGAAGAAGTAAAGGTTGGAAACATCAAGAGGTCCCCGAGGGCTATGGGGACCGTGTGGGTGAAATGCCCGGTTACGGTGGCCAGGAAGGCCGAAGCCGCCAGAAGAATCACAATCGGCTGGTCATCCGCGAGAGTCGACGTGCTGGAGGCGAGGCCGAAACACTGTTTCCGTTGCTTACATAAGGGACACGTGGCGGCGCAGTGTGACAGCGAAGTCGTAAGGAAAGGGCGGTGTTTTGCATGTGGAGCCACGGACCACATTGCGGCGGCGTGTACGGCCAAATTGAGCTGCCCTCTCTGTTCGGACCTGGGCAGGCCGGCGGCGCATAGGTTGGGCACAGCAGACTGCGCGCCGGCCCCTTCGAAGAAAAACAAGAAGAAGAGCGATAAAGGTCGTGAGACGGGGGAAGTAACTGAGAACGCGCCGATAGAACCGGGGAACGTATGTGAGAACGTGGCTGCGGCTCAACCTGAGTCGCAGAGCGAGGACGCCATGGAGGTGGCTGGGGAAGTTACTGCGTGATGGGGCCATTGAGCCCTATACTCCAGGCAAATGTGAACCACTCGGCGGGGGCGCAGGACCTACTGCTCCACACCCTCGCCGAGTGGGATAGTCCGTTGGGGGTGGTAGCGGAGCCCTACCGTGTCCCGGACCAGCCTCACTGGTTCGCGGATGCGGTGGGCTCCGACGCGACTATCGCGATAATAGCGCGGGGTAAGCCGGGGTCACCCCCCTGTTCCGCAATAGCCGCGGGGCGGGGGGCTGTGGCCGTTAAGTGGGGTGAAACAGCGGTGGTGGGCGTCTATGCACCGCCTCGTTGGCCTCTCGCCGAGTTCGAGGATGTTTTGGAGAGGGTGGGGCAAATTGTTTCACAATGCCCCTCCCAGCGCGTTCTAATTATGGGGGATTTCAATGCGCATGCGCGCGAATGGGGGTCCTCCAGAACGGACGCGAGAGGCGAGGCGACCCTGGATTGGGCAGCGGCACACGGCCTCCTGTTGGTTAACAGGGGCCAGGTGAGCACGTGCGTGCGGCCCCAGGGGGAGTCCATTGTGGATCTCACGTGGGCTTCCCCTGCGGTCGCGCGTACCGTTGCGAGCTGGCGGGTGGCGGAGGAAGTAGAGACATTGAGCGACCACCTTTATATTAGAGTAGATTTCTCCTCCGACACCCGGTGCCGCCGGAGTAGACGCCCACCGCCGTGCAGGTGGGCGCTGAAGAGGCTCGACACGGATTATTTGGAGGCTGCTGCCCGCGTGGCTTGCTGGCCGGCTTCTCCGGCCAGGGAGGTCGCGGACGTCGAGGGTGAAGCTGAGTGGCTCCGGGGCACAGTGCAGGGCATCTGCGACGTGGCGATGCCCCGGGCCACTCCTCACCCGCGTCGGGCCGCATACTGGTGGACGCCGGAGATCGCCTCGCTTCGCGATGCGTGTCTCCCTAGGCGCCGCCAGTATCAGCGTGCTCGACGTAGACGCAACCGCGACCCCGCGCGGGAGCAGCTCCTCTGGGACGAGTATAGAGGCGCGGTAATTGCCTATCGCACGGCAATTCGGGAGTCCAAGGACCGGTCCTGGGACGAGTTCCTCGGCTCTCTGGAGCGGGATCGGTGGGGGCGCCCTTATAAGTTAGTGATGGGGAAATTGAGACCGTGGGCCCCACCGATAACTGAGAGCCTCGACCCCCAGACACTGGGGCGCGTCGTGGAAACGTTGTTTCCGCGGGATGATAGTCCCTCGACGCGCTCCGGGTCGCCGGCCCACCTTCAGTGGACCGACGATATGGGGGTCTCCGAGGGGGAGCTCGTCGATGCCGTCAGGCGGGCTAGTGCCCGGAATACGGCTCCGGGTCCTGACGGCATACCGGGCCGGGTCTGGTCCTTGGTGCTGCCATTCTTGGGAGAAAGGATGTTGAGCCTCTTTAGCGCCTGCCTGCGAGAGGGCAAATTTCCAAGTATTTGGAAATCGGGGCGGCTGGTCCTCCTTAAAAAAGAGGGGAAAAGGGATGGGGATCCTTCGGCGTACCGGCCGATCGTGCTTCTAGATGTCGTCGGGAAGATATTTGAACGCATCATTGCGTCGCGTTTGGTGGGGCACCTCTCCGGGGATGGTCCGGACGTGGCCGACTGCCAGTTCGGTTTTCGTAGGGGGCGAAGTACGGTGGACGCGGTGGGTAGGGTCCGCGCCATCGCGCAGTCGGTCACGTCCAGGGGCGGGGTGGCGATTGCGATATCTCTGGATATCGTAAATGCCTTCAACACCCTGCCCCACCGGGTGATAATGGATGGTCTCGAGAGGCTTAACGTGCCTCCTTTGTTAACGCGGATACTCGGGGACTATCTCCGGGAGAGGTCCATTCATTGCACGGATCGGTCGGGCGCTTTGCGCACTTGGGGAGTTGAGCGGGGCGTACCTCAGGGATCGGCAGTCGGGCCGTTCCTGTGGCTCGTGGGGTACGACCCCGCTCTGTGCGCCCCGTTGCCACCGGGAGTGTTTATTACGTGTTTCGCAGACGATACGCACATATTGGCAACGGGGCGTACATGGGAGAGGACCAGCCGCCTCGCGGAGTTGGCAGCCTCGGTGGTTGTTTCCGCGATCCGGGGGCTCGGGTTGGAGGTGGCTCCCCACAAAACCGAGGTGATGGCCTTCTGCCACACACGTGGGGACCCGCCTCCGGCCGGATCTCTGATCCGGGTAGACGGGGTCGAGGTCCAGATCGGGTCCGAGATGCGCTATCTCGGACTCCGACTGGACAGCCACTGGAAGTTCGATGGCCACTTCGACGCGTTGGCCCCCAGGTTGGAGCGGGTTGCGGGCGCGTTGGCGCGCCTATTGCCCAACCTGAGGGGTCCGAGCGAGAAGGTGCGTCGACTCTATATGGGGGTCGTGCGGAGTATGGCCCTGTACGGCGCCCCTGTTTGGGCTGCCGACCTGGCCGTCAGCCGCCATTCGCAGGGTGTTCTGCGAAGAGTGGAACGGCGGCTGGCGATCAGGGTGGCGATGGGCTACCGCACGATCTCGTATGAGTCGGCGATGGTCCTGGCAGGTGTAATTCCCTGGAAGTTCCAGGCGGAGGTGGAGGCGGACGTGCACCGGCACCGAAGCGCCCTCCGTCGGGTCGGGGATGTAGAGGGTATCCTGTCAGGGCCCAGCGTCGAAGAGGTCAGGCTCCAGGCCCGACGCGTTGCTGTCTCCCGCTGGCGCGCGGAACTCTATGCCAGCGGGGCCGCGGAGAAGCGCGCGGTCGGGGCGATCCTTCCACACCTGGAACAGTGGATGGATCGCGGCCACGGGCGGCTCTCGTTCCGGCTCACACAGGTGCTGACTGGGCATGGGTGTTTTGCCCAGTACCTGTGCCGGATCGGCAGGGAGCGGTCACCGGGCTGCCACCATTGCGGAGTAGGACCGGATACGGTGGAACACACCGTCGAGGAATGCCCAGCGTGGGCATGGCCTCGGCACTATTTGGAGTGCGAGGTCGGTGTGAACGTGAGCGTGAATGTGCTTGTTGAGAGAATGTTACATAGTGAGAACGAGTGGAAGGCCGTCGTCTCCTTCAGCGAGACGGTTATGTCCCTGAAGGAGGCGGCGGAGCGTGAACGGCAGCGTCGCGCTGGGGTGCCTGATAGTCGTGTGTTGAGGAGGAGAAGGCGACCGGGGAATCCGGACCCGGTTTCCCGGGCGCCCTCCTGAGTGTAGTGGGGCGGCGCGGCTTCTCCGCGTCGCCCGCGTGTGAATGAGTGACCGAGTGAATGTGTATGTATGTGTGTGTGCGTGTGATGGGTGTGCATGTCTAGAATTAAGTCGCGGGTTGTGGAGCTGCGGGGCGGCGTCGACCTCCTCGACGCCGGTTAGCCGCCCTCCAGATTTTGGGGTATGACCGCTCTGGGGTGGGGTTTCCGGGTACACTTATCTCAGGGTGGGTCATGGCCGCAGGGGTCATGGGCGGGGGCCCATGACTCCATTGCACGCGGCCGCGGGGTCGAGTCGACGGCGGGCGTGATGACGTCGTCGACTCGGAAATAGGGGATGGGGTTTAATTCTTGTGGTGTGGGGGGCCTCTCCTCCCACACGAGTTGTGCACGATAACGTGCAAGTCGGCTGGCGGGTGGTGGCGCCGTTTTGTGCGTCGGGTCCCATCACCCGTCAAAGCCGTAGAGGGTGGGCATCACCGAGGGGTTTTAGTGAGTAGGAATCTCACACTACCCCCGCTCCTCCCCCGGGGAGTGGGGGTGTCTATGAAGATTTCCCCTCGTAAAAAAAAAAAAAAAAAAAAAAAAAAAAAAGGTTAGGTTAGGTTAGGTTCGGTCGATGGCTCTATACGGCTCGCCGATATGGGCCAACGACCTGATGGCCAGCCCGTCCAGCATAAAATTGCTGGGCAAGGTCCAGCGCAGGCTGGCCATCAGGTCGATCAGAGGGTACCGCACGGTATCGTATGGGGCGGCGATGGCTCTAGCTGGGTATATCCCCTTCCATTACATGGCGGAGGGAGATGCCAGAGTTTTCTGGCGTCTCCGTGATCTCCGTCAGGAGGGGGTGCCCCGGCTAGAGTCGGAAGTGGAGGCGCTGCAACGCCAGGCCCGGCGATTCGCGCTCACAAATTGGCGCGGCGACCTGATACGTCGCTGCGCCGAACAGCGCGCCGTCGGGGCGGTCCTGCCAGTTTTGAGTGAATGGCGGGATCGCGGCTTCGGAAGGATAACCTACCGGATGACCCAGGTACTCACCGGACATGGATGCTTCGGTGCGTACCTGTGGCGGATTGGAAAAGAGGAGACACCTTGCTGTCACCACTGCGATGCTGGGCGTGATGACGCCCAGCATACGCTGGAGGATTGCCCCGCGTTTGCGGGGCCTCGCGTGGCACTGAGGTGCCACGTGGGTTGGGACCTCTCGCTGGCAACGGTCGTACGCGAAGTCCTTGCCAGCGAGAGGTCATGGACAGCTTTCGCCTCCTTTTGCGAAGTTGTTATGTCGCAAAAGGAGGCGGCGGAGCGGGAGCGCGAGCGTCGAGGTCGCGCTCCCGCCCGCGGGAGAAGAAGGGGGCGTACGGCGGCACGGGGCAGCTCCCGTGGCCGCCGTGGCTAGAACGCCCCCTTACGAGAAGGAGATAGGCTGCGGCCAGCGCAGCCTGGCCCTCCCACGAATTGGGAGGGCGAAAGGACGGGTCTGCAGTCAAGCAGACCCGTCGGGGCCGCAGGCGTCTGGGGTTGGGGCCCCAGACGCCATTGCACGCGGTCCGCGGTGGGGCCGGCTCTGGGCGCGACCTCCCGGAGCTGGCCGTTAAGAGAATGGTGCCAATGGGGGGTCCATCAGACCCCCCGGAGGAGGGCACCAAGGTGCTGGAGAGGGGGCGCACCGGAAAGTAGTACCCAAAGGTCCCGGAGCGCCCCCAGATAGAGAAGGTCGCCGTGGGGTTTTTAGCGGGTAAGAATCCCGCATAACCCCGCACCCTCCCCAAGGGGTGCGGGGTATCTTTCGAAGATTTTCCCCACGATAAAAAAAAAAAAAAAAAAAAAAAAAAGGTTAGGTTAGGTTAGGTTAGGTTAGGTTGGAGAGCAGTCTTGGGACCATTCATTTGGAATGTGGGGTACGACGCGGCATTGCGGGTTTCCCTTCCACCCGGCGCTAGACTTACGTGTTATGCCGATGACACGTATGTGCTCGCGACCGGGTGGACCTGGATCGAGACCATCCGCCACGCGGAAGTTGCGGTGGCAGCAGTCTCCTCTGCTATCCGGCGACTGGGGTTGGAGGTGTCGGCGGGCAAAACAGAAGCCATGTGGTTTTGCCCGCCAGGTGTAGAAGCACCACCCCAGTCGTTCATCCGAGTAGGTGAAGAGTATGTCCAAGTGCGAGGCGAGATGAAATACCTCGGCCTCCACCTGGACAGCCACTGGCGGTTTGAGCGCCACTTCCAGCTCTTGGCCCCCCGTTTGGAAAGAACGACGGCGGCATTAGGCCGCCTCCTTCCAAACTTGGGGGGCCCTGACGAGAGGGTACGCCGCCTCTACGCAGGTATCGTGCGGTCGATGGCTCTATACGGCTCGCCGATATGGGCCAACGACCTGATGGCCAGCCCGTCCAGCATAAAATTGCTGGGCAAGGTCCAGCGCAGGCTGGCCATCAGGTCGATCAGAGGGTACCGCACGGTATCGTATGGGGCGGCGATGGCTCTAGCTGGGTATATCCCCTTCCATTACATGGCGGAGGGAGATGCCAGAGTTTTCTGGCGTCTCCGTGATCTCCGTCAGGAGGGGGTGCCCCGGCTAGAGTCGGAAGTGGAGGCGCTGCAACGCCAGGCCCGGCGATTCGCGCTCACAAATTGGCGCGGCGACCTGATACGTCGCTGCGCCGAACAGCGCGCCGTCGGGGCGGTCCTGCCAGTTTTGAGTGAATGGCGGGATCGCGGCTTCGGAAGGATAACCTACCGGATGACCCAGGTACTCACCGGACATGGATGCTTCGGTGCGTACCTGTGGCGGATTGGAAAAGAGGAGACACCTTGCTGTCACCACTGCGATGCTGGGCGTGATGACGCCCAGCATACGCTGGAGGATTGCCCCGCGTTTGCGGGGCCTCGCGTGGCACTGAGGTGCCACGTGGGTTGGGACCTCTCGCTGGCAACGGTCGTACGCGAAGTCCTTGCCAGCGAGAGGTCATGGACAGCTTTCGCCTCCTTTTGCGAAGTTGTTATGTCGCAAAAGGAGGCGGCGGAGCGGGAGCGCGAGCGTCGAGGTCGCGCTCCCGCCCGCGGGAGAAGAAGGGGGCGTACGGCGGCACGGGGCAGCTCCCGTGGCCGCCGTGGCTAGAACGCCCCCTTACGAGAAGGAGATAGGCTGCGGCCAGCGCAGCCTGGCCCTCCCACGAATTGGGAGGGCGAAAGGACGGGTCTGCAGTCAAGCAGACCCGTCGGGGCCGCAGGCGTCTGGGGTTGGGGCCCCAGACGCCATTGCACGCGGTCCGCGGTGGGGCCGGCTCTGGGCGCGACCTCCCGGAGCTGGCCGTTAAGAGAATGGTGCCAATGGGGGGTCCATCAGACCCCCCGGAGGAGGGCACCAAGGTGCTGGAGAGGGGGCGCACCGGAAAGTAGTACCCAAAGGTCCCGGAGCGCCCCCAGATAGAGAAGGTCGCCGTGGGGTTTTTAGCGGGTAAGAATCCCGCATAACCCCGCACCCTCCCCAAGGGGTGCGGGGTATCTTTCGAAGATTTTCCCCACGATAAAAAAAAAAAAAAAAAAAAGGTTAGGTTGGAGAGGCGGGGCGGACGAAATGGTGCCGGGGTGGCACAAGTCGGATCTCCCACCTCCACGTGGTGTTCGCTGGGATAGAGGAACTGCGCCTTCGGTGGTCGATCATTTCGGTGATTGGCCGCCCAAGGCCGAGGGCCTCTATGCTAACGGGAGAACGGCGGGTCCCCCAGTTTGGGGGGGCTCATGCTCACACCGTAAGCCTGTGGTCATGTTTCGCAGGAACGGGGAGCTTGCCTTTACCGGCTGGCTCGCGAGGAGTAAACCTCTATAAAAAATCCGCTGTGTGGTTCGCGGGGCGGAATACGGCCACGGTATCCCCTGCCTTGTGGTATGAGTCCACATAAAAGGGGGTGCTCCCGTCGTCTTCAAGTAGTCTCGGTGAAGCGTGAGGCGATGCCGGCGGGGTCTTCGGACCCTGGCAGGGCCTCCCATGCCGGTAAGGCTCACGCCGAGGGATGAAAACGGGGGCGACGGGAGCGAGCGAGGACGCCTGAAATCAAGGTGTAAGGTAACCGTGCCGAGGATTGCGTGGCCGCCCAGGCGTTAAACAGGGCGGTCTCTAACGGTTCCCTCGGGGGCACCTGCCGATCCCCCCGAGTATTTAGGCTTACCCCGGTAAGGCGGCTCTGCCGGGGTGGACATTATGACCGACCACGTTCGTGGGATCAATATGGATTTTGAAAAGTTAAACAAAAATAAACTGGGGAATGGGGGGGCCGCTTCTTGTGCGCAAGAGCGGACGTGTTTGGTGGTGGTAGAGAAACTGCCCGGGGACCGGGTGGAGCGCTTGCGCTCAAGGTCGCCTGAGGCTGGAGGAGCTAACCGGCCCGCAGAAGATCGTGGGTCGTCGCCGGCAGTTGCAGATGGGGAAGGCCCGGCCTTCAGGCCGCCCTCTGCACCACCAATAAGGCTGGAAGAGAGGAAGAGGACAGCCAGCGTCAGCCGTAGTCGCTCGCTGGCATCGTCGCGCGCATCGTCGCGAGCATCTTCGCGAGCCTCGTCGGCTGATTCTCTGGCGCCGGCAGAGGACCTAGAGGACGATGGGTCCGATATGTCCATCGCCTCTCAAACCTCCCCGAGGAGAGCCAAGCGAGGCCGCCAACTCACTGCGGGTGATTACGTGGAGTTGGCTGCGGCTAAGCGGCGCCTCCTCGAGGTTGAGGAAAAAGTGGCGGAGGTGGAATCTGTCAGGGCGATTCTTGACCCTGATGTTCCGGCACGTCCCCCATCAAGGTCGGCAATCCCCTTGCCGGACGAAACTACCCTGGCCAGGGAGTTTCGCGCGATGTCGACGGCGGCATTGGCGTCCCGTGTGCTCGAGCACATGCAGGTGGTGGATAAGGTGGCTGCCAATTCCAGAAACCTGCATGGGAAGATGGCTCGTGCGCTGAGGATGGCGGCGCACGAGACGAGGATCGCGGAGGCAGAGCTGGCGACTCGCTCCGCGACATCGTCGACGGCGGCTCTGGAGGCCGAAAACCGGGCACTCCAGAGAAAGGTCTCTGATTTGGAGGAGGACCTCCGCCTCTTACGGAAAGAGGTAGAGGCACTTCGGCGGGCGCCTGTGAGGTCGGCCGCGCCAGCGGCTGAACCGGCTCCCATCACGGCCCCGCCATCGCCAGCGCCGCCGTTGCCGTCTCCGCCGACGCCGTCTCCACCGTCGCCATCGCCGCCGGCGCCGTTGCCGTTGCTGCCATCGCCAGGGAGGCCGCCGGCGAGATCGGATTTGGTGCACACGCCTGGTGGGGGAGCACTGGAGGCCCCGCCGGCACGGGACGACCTCCTGCTCTGTATATCGCGGTTGATTGACCAGCGATTTGCCGAGTTCAGAGCGGAGGTACTCCCGGGGATGCCGATGCGTGCCGTGCCTGCCCCCCCGAGGAAGGAAGCCCCGGCTGCTGCCCAAAAGGCAGTCAAGCCGAAGGGCAATAAGAGGGGAAAGAAGCAGGCCACTTCTGGCCCCTCTACCTCCACCCTGCCTGGTGTTCAAACCAGGCAGATGGCGGGTTGTGCCCAGCAGCTTGCTGCAGCCCCGGCCGATGCTACTGTGACTTTGGGAGCGCCCACGGAGACATGGGTGACAGTCGTCGGCAGGAAGGCGCGGCGCTCAGCGGCGAAACCCGCTGCAGCGCCATCGACGACTGCGATACGCGGCGCATCTGTGTCGCGGAAGGCGGCAGCGAAGCCGGCAAAAACCGTCCCCCCGCGTCCGCCACGAACGGCGGCTGTGATCGTAACGGTGCCGGAGGGATGTCAGATGACATACGCGGAAGCGATGTCTAGGGCCGGGTCTAAGGTGGACTTGGCGGCCCTGGGCATCCCTCCGCTGCGTCCGAGGGTGGCAGCCACCGGGGCATTCATGCTCGAGGTGCAGGGCCCCGAGCGAACGGCCAAGGCTGACCAACTGGCCAAAAAGGTGGCCGAAGCGTTGGAAGGCACGGGCGTGCGGGTGACTCGCCCGTGTAAGACGGCGGACCTCCGATTGAGGGGATTACTTCCCTCAATCACTCCAGAGGAGGTGGTGTCCGCCATCGCGTCTTAGGGCGGGTGCCAGCCCGCAGACGTCCGTGCCGGGATTATTCGGCCAAATGCTAGTGGCCTTGGCACTTTGTGGGTGCGCTGCCCGGTGGCCGCGGCCCGAAAGCTGGCTCTGGCGGGAAGTTTAGTCGTCGGATGGACTAGGGTCCCCGTCGACGCGTTGACGGCCCGTCCGATGCAGTGTTATCGCTGCCTCGAATTCGGGCACGTGAGGCAGCGGTGCACCAGCACTGTTGACAGGACGGGCCGATGTTATGTCTGCGGTGCGGATGGACACCGGTCGGCGGAGTGCACGGCTACACCGAAGTGCACCGTGTGCGCCGACCGGGGCAAGCCTGCAGACCATCGACTGGGGACCCGGTCATGCCCCGCCCGCAAAGAGGGTTCCCGCCAGAGCCGCGGCAAAAAACGGGCCCGAAAAGGCACTGCCGCTAAGGCGGCAGCAGCCGCCCCTGCGGCATTAACCTCATTTCCGGCGCATGTCGCAACGCCGGTTAATGGGACACCAACGGCTCAAGTAGCCGCTGAAGGAGTTGCGGCTTCGGCCGCGGCGATGGCCGGCCCTTCGCCAATACCTGAAGTGGCGCAGGTACAAAGTACCAGCGCCGAGAAAGTCGGGCCCGTGGCCCAAATGGAGATTGAGCTATGAGGCCTTCGGGCCCGATACTCCAATCTAACCTGAACCGCTCGGCCAGGGCGCAGGACCTGTTTGGTCAAGCCCTGGCTGAGTGGGAAGTAGGTTTGGGAGTGGTGGCGGAGCCCTATAGGGTCCCGGTCCATCCAAGTTGGATTGGTGACTCTTTGGGCTCCGTCGCTATAGTTTGGACGGGCCGCCCGGCGTCTCCGCCTTGCTCCCTCGTTGAGAGCGGGCGGGGCTTTGTGGCGGCGGATTGGGGAGGCACCGTGGTGGTGGGCGTTTACGCCCCTCCGAGCTGGCCCCTCGCATCCTTTGAGGTTCTCCTGGACGAGATCAGGCGTTGCGTTCTCCGCTGCCTGCCTCGTCCAGTCATTGTCCTGGGGGACTTCAACTCCAAGGCTACGGCCTGGGGTTCCCCCAGGACGGATCCGAGGGGCGAGACCTTGCTCGATTGGGCGGCGGGACTGGAGCTCCGTTTGTTAAATACGGGCTCCGTCCATACGTGCGTGCGGCAGCATGGAGGGTCGATTGTCGACCTCTCCTTTGCGACACCTGCTGCTGCGCGCCGTATTTCGGGGTGGAGGGTGGTGGCGGAGGTGGAGACCTTATCCGACCATCGGTATATTACGATGGTCCTCTCCGCCACTCCTCCGGACGCGACGCCCCGAGGCCGCCCGCAGGAGGGGATTACTCCGCCACCGCGGTGGTCTCTCAAGAAATTGAACAAGGACGCCCTGATGGCAGCTGCCCACGTCGTGGCCTGGCACTCTGCCAGGCCAGTTGACGGGCGCGAAGGGGCCCGCTGGCTTCGCCGTGCATTGACACTCATATGCGATGCGGCGATGCCAAGGGCGGGCCCGTCGTGGAGAAAGGCAGTGTACTGGTGGTCGCCCGAAATCGCTGATCTTCGCAGTGATTGTGTTCGGGCGCGCCGCCGGTACACTCGCGCCCGTCGACGGCGACGTGAATGCCCGACGCGGGTAGCAGAGCTGTATGGGCTATACCGGGAGGCGGTAAAGGCCCTGCAGCTCGCCATCAAGAAGGCCAAGGCCCAGGCATGGCAGGAGCTCCTCCGGAGTCTGGAGGAAGATCCGTGGGGGCGCCCGTATAAGATAGTGATGGGTCGATTACGCCCTTGGGCGCCCCCCGTGACGGAGACTCTCGATCCCCAGTTCCTCCGCCGCGTCGTTGATACCCTCTTCCCCCTTTCAGGGGTCATGGAGGGTCACGCGGCGGAGACGTCGGACGTTATAGACTGGTCCGACGATCTGGGGGTCAAGGATGAGGAGCTCGCTGCGGCGCTGAAACGGCTGGGGGAACGTGATACTGCCCCCGGCCCGGACGGTGTCCCCGGCAAAGCCTGGGTTTTGGCCTCGGGTGTCCTTTGGGATGATATGAAGGCAGTCTTCACAGACTGCCTGCGTGCTGGAGTTTTTCCAGACGAGTGGAAGACGGGACGGATGGTCCTGATAAAGAAGGAAGGTAGACCCGCGGATTCTCCCTCCGCGTACCGGCCCATATGCCTGCTGGATGAGGCGGGCAAGCTTTTGGAGCGCATTATAGCTGCCCGCCTCCACAGGCACCTGTCCTCGGTTGGACCCGATCTGGCGGATTGCCAGTTCGGCTTCCGTGAGGGACGTTCGACGATCGACGCGATCTCACGCGTCAAGTCCCTCACGGAGGCGGCCCTATCCCGGGGTGGGGTGTGCGTTGCGGTATCGCTCGATATTGTCAACGCGTTCAACACCCTTCCCTGGGCCGCCATCAGAGAGGCCCTGGTTTATCACCAGGTGCCTCCCTATCTTAGGGCGGTGATCGGGTCCTACCTGAGCGACAGGTATATCGAGTACATGGGCCGGGACGGCCATGTTCGAAGGGAGGTGACGTGCGGCGTACCCCAGGGATCCGCTTTAGGTCCCGACTTGTGGAATATGGGGTACGACCCAGTCCTGCGGGTCGCCCTCCCCGACGGCACGTATGTCATCTGTTATGCAGATGACACTTTCATTCTTGCCGTCGGGGAGACGTTTGAGAGGACCATCCGTCTTGTCGAGGTGGCAGTCGCCGCCGTCGTCGGACGGATCCACGAGCTGGGGCTGCGGATAGACCCCCGCAAGACCGAGGCAATGTTCTTTCACAACTTGCCTCGGTCGCGGAGTCCGCCCCCCTCGTGGGTCCGTGTAGGTGAGGCCTGGGTCGAGGTCGGGTCCGAGATGAGATACCTCGGGCTCGTCCTCGACAGCCACTGGCGTTTCGTGATACATTTCGACCGTCTGGTCCCCCGAGTGGAACGGGCAGCGGCCGCGTTGGGTCGCATCATGCCCAATCTCGGGGGACCTGAGGAGAGGGTTCGCCGCCTCTACGTGGGGGTGGTGCGGTCCATGGTGCTCTACGGAGCACCAGTGTGGGCACCCGCTCTGATGGCCGACCGGCGCAGCCTTCAGCTGCTGCACCGGCTACAGCGTCGGCTGGCCATCAGGGTCGTTAGGGGATACCGCACCATCTCCTACGCGGTGGCGATGTCTCTGGCGGGACTTATCCCGTTCGAGTTTTTGGCAGGGGCGGACGCGCTTGTTTATACGCGCGTCCGTGCCCTGCGGCGACTCGACGGTGTCCCGCCGGAGCCCAAGACGGTCGAGGGCATAAGGCGCCAGGCCCGACGACTGGCTGTGTTCCGTTGGCGCACGGAGCTAAGTTCGTGCGCTGGCAAGCCAGTTGTCGGGGCCCTCCTACCACAATTTGAGGAGTGGCGGGAGCGGCGGTACGGGTACCTCACCTACCGCATGACGCAGGTGCTCTCCGGGCATGGATGCTTCGGGGAGTACCTGTGTCGAATAGGAAAGGAGGCGACGGCGGTCTGCCACCATTGTGGAGAGGCTGAGGACACGGCGCAGCACACGCTGGAGGTTTGCCCCGCCTTTTCAGCGCTGCGCCGTGTCCTGTATCCACAGATAGGGTACGACCTCTCGCTGCCGGCAGTAGTTGGGGCACTGCTGGCGAGCGAGAGGAACTGGAGGGCTGTGGCCTCCTTCTGCGAGAATGTTATGTTGCAGAAGGAGGCCGCAGAGCGGGCCCGAGAAGCGACGGGCTCGCGGGCTAGGGAGCGGGGGCGTCGCCGTGGGTCGGCGGTGCCCCTGTGTCAGAGGGGCCGGGGGAACGGGCGGGGTCGACGCAGACCCCGCCTGGATTCCCCCGGATGAGGTCGGCAGGCCGGCGGTGCCCCGTGTTAGAGCGGGGTCTGCCGGCCTTCCCAAGACGTCGGTCTTGTCGGGGGGCGGCGGCTCTCGGGAGGATGCCTTCCGCATCCTCGAAGCCGCCGCAGGGGCAGTGGCGTTCTGGGTGGGGGCCCAGAACGCCTTGCACGCTGCCCCGGGGGGGACGGCGGTGCCTCGGTGGTCCGGGCATCGCCGTAAAGATTCGATTTTATTACTCCAGCGAGTAGGGGGAGGTCCTTCCGACCTCCCCCGTGAAGACCTTAGTAAGGCGCTGGGGGCCCTGGTCGCGTTCTTACAGAGTTCCCGGGGCCCCCTCAACGCGTCAGTGAAGGACCACCGTGGGGGTTTTAGCGGGTAAAAATCCCGCATAACCCCGCGCCCTCCCCCAAGGGTGCGGGGTATCTTTGGAAGATTTCCCCCACGTTAAAAAAAAAAAAAAAAAAAAAAAAAAAAAAGGTTAGGTTAGGTTAGGTTAGGTTGGCGGACGAGGCGGACGAACTGGTGCCAGGGGGGCACAAGTCGGATCTCCCACCTCCTCGTGGTGTCTGCTGGGACGGAGGCACTCTATGCTCTTCGGTAGCACTCCGGTGCTACCCAAGGGTGAGCGCCTCTGTGCTAACGGGAGAACGGCGAAGTATGAATGTGTGTGTGGATGGGAGTGTCGCACTGGCGTAAGAACTTGTTCGATGAAGCGCGAGGCCATACCGACGAAGTCTTCGGACTTCAGCAGGTACAACCATGTCGGGCGGGCTCGGGCCGAGAACGGGGGACTACGGTAGTGTTGAACACTGTGTGAGTGAGCCTTGGTCGACCTGTCATGGATATTTCCCGCGAGACTAGCCAAGGGAGGAGTAGTAGCCTCCCGACCGGGTCTATGTGTGCCGACGGATATCGACCGCTGCTGGTTAAGATGGCCAAACCGTAAGTCCTACATGATAGGCAAAGAGGCCCTGACCCAGCATGTCGGGGGAAGGAGGCGCATGTAGATGGCTGGAGCCAATCCGGGAGTTGAAGTGGCAGTGTTCGGGCGGGGGAATGGGGGATCCAGGTTGGTCGCTGGTTCCCCATACCCGAAGTCAGGGAGGGATACAAAGACCTGACACGTCTAGCCTGAGGTTTGAGTTAGGCGTCGGTTCGGATCCGGCGTCGCTCACTCGATAGGGGTGACGTAAAACCTTTAACATCAGCTATGGCGCGGGCCTATCCCGTAACGTTTTAATTAGAGTCATTCGATGCCAATAGGATCGACTGTCCGACAAACCGCTTTTCGGCTTTGGCATCGCTTATCTAGGGTTGTTTCAGACCGGGGGAAGATCCCGCACCGCGGTGCGGGTGCCATGATGGCCGAACCCGAAGAAATCCTATCCTCTAATATGGCAGAAGAAAAACCAAAACAAAATTCTGATGAGATGGCGAAGGGGGATGAGAGCGGATCTGCAGCGGAGATGGGTTCCTCCCTGCGAAGATCGGTGAGGACGGCGACGGAAACCCGGAAGAAGAGTCCAGAGGTGGCCCGGAAGGCAAAGCCGGTCATCCTGGAAGACAAGAGCGTCACCCACAAGGTGAGAGTGACGCTCGAGAAGATGGAGGAGGCGCAGGCTAGGAGGGTCGCCGCTCCAGCCAGCGTCGCCGGGTCCCCGAAGAGGGCCCTGGCAAAAAGAAGATCAGTGCCGTGTACTGCGGCGGGTGGCGCGCGTCGGGAACTCACGGAGGTGTTCACGACCGCTGCGCCTTCGTCGGGACTTGCACCCGCCACGCGTTCCGTCTCGTGCGGTGAGACGCCGGTTGTGTTCGGGGCGGTGGCCGGGCCGCAAACAGGAGTCGGGCCGATTCCGACATCGTGGGTCGCGACGACAGTACCGTCTGTCGCCCCGACCTCCGTGGTGCGTGCTGTCTCATTCGGGGAGACAGCGCCTTTCGTCGCCGTGTCTGCGGCTGCATCGTCGGGGCAGCACTTCGCGCCGGGATTCGCGCCGCGTTTTGCCTTGGGCGTCGGGCCGAGGCCGTCGGGGGGTGCCATCACGGGGATGGCGCCCAGTGCCGCGAACGTTGCCTGCGCGAGTGCGGTAGCGCAGGTCGTTACAGTCGCGCGAACGGACACTGCGGGAGTGCCGTATGTTTTCACCCCAAGTGCGGTTACTGGGGTGTCGGGCGTGACGCGAATGGGCGTGCCGAGCACATCGGTGAGTGCCGCGCCGAGCGTCTTCCGGTTCGCCGGTGCGAGTGTTAACCCGAGTGACACTCTGCGAGTGAGTGCCGTGGCGGGGCCCGCGACGACTTATGCGTCGATTGTTACGCGGGCAGGCGCTTCCGGACTGGCGCCGACGGCAAGGCCGTCGGTCGACCCAAGCGCCATCGGTGGACAGTGCCCGACGCTGGTGGTGATCAGCAGCGCCGAGTCGCTGCACGCCGCGTCGGATCGGGAGTCGGGCCGAGGGTCGCCGAGCGTGGACGGATGGACCAAGGTCCCACCGAGGAGAAGACCACGAAGAGGACTCAAGGGCCAGGGCGCGGAGTCGGACTCGTCGGCCTCGACGGTGTCCACCGAGGGAGTCCCTGCGTCCCAGATCTCCCTCCGGAAGAGAGGAAGGCCTGCTGTATCCAGCACCAAAGGCAGGAAGGCCGGTGTAAGCTCCGGGGATACGGCGGAGAAAAGGGCCGCGGATGCTCTCGCGCGACTGAATCGCGAGAAGCAGAGGGCCATCGCTTTACAGGCCGAGGAGGCAGCGGTGGCCGAGCGGAAAGCAGCTGCACTGCGGCAGCTGGCCCTTGAGGAGGAGGGTCTGGCGATACGCGAGGCAGCCAGACCCAGCAAGGGAAGTTTGCCCCTGCGCGAGGTGAGGGAGGTTGCCAACGAGGCAAGAAACCTACCCTCCTGTGACCTGGTTGCGCAGGTCCTGGTCCTCGCCGAGGATATCAGGATGGTCGCTGGAAGATCGACCAACCTGAAGGGGACGTACGTGCGCAAATTACGGGAATGCGCGAACACGGCGGAAGCGTACGCCACGGAATTGGGGAGGAGGCACGAGACCTCCCCCAATGCTCCAGAAGAGGAAGCTCGTGAGCTCCGAGCGGCTCTCCAAGCCGAAAAGGAGAGGACCGCAGCCCTTCAGCGACGGCTCGAAGAGGCACAGGCGGAGTCGAGGCGTAGCCCCACACCGAGGAGCACAGTCCCCAGCGGAGCCGGGGACACACCGATCGGCCTGTCGATGAGGAGAAAGAGGACCAGGATGATCTCCTCATCGTCAGAAGTAGAAGATGCCAGGAGACCAAGGGTGGATAGCCCTGTGAAGATCTTGGCGCCGGCCACACACGCAGGAGGCGAAGACGCGTGCGGGCGTGAAGAAGAGGAGATGGCGATTGGCTACGAGAGCCCGCCACACCCTCAGGCGACCGAGCCCGCGGTACCTGAGCTCCCATTACAGGGAATGGGAATCAGGGACCTTATCAGAGCGGTCGCCCAGGAAGTGACCAAGGAGCTCGACAAGAGATTCGAGTCCTTGGCCGAAGAGCTCCGAATTGGAGCGAAGAAGGCCCCAGCAGCGCGGGTGCGCAACGACGACACGAAGACGGCGACGAAGAGCCGCGAAGAGGAGAGGATTGCAGCAAGGGGCGCGGATCCCTCCCAGAGGCCTCAGCCCACCACAGCCGCGCAGGAGACGTGGGCTAAAGTGGTGGGCCGTAAAGAAAAGCGCGCCGCAAAGAAGGCGGAGAAGCCAGCGGTCAGCGCTCAGGCGAATAAGAAGCCCGTCAAGGTGCAGGGACAGGCGACTCAAAGAGTCAAAATGCCGAAAGGACCGCGAACAGCGGCGGTCACCCTCACGGTCGCTCCCAATGGGAAGACGACATATAAGGAGACCTTGACGAAGGCCATTCAGGCGGTTAAGCCAGAAGCACTCGGCATCAAACAATTCAAGTTGAGCCGAACGAAGACGGGAGGGATCCTGTTGGGTATCCCGGGACAAGAGGCCGCGAAGAAGGCCCAGGCCCTTGTCGAAGAGCTGAAGCCGGTCTTCGCGGGCTCAGACGTACGAGTCGCGAGGCCGGTGAAGATGGCCGAATTCCGGCTGCTCAGGCTGGACGACTCCGCGACCGAGGAGACAATCGCGCGCGCGGTTGCGGAGCTGGCGCAGATCGACGCGAGTGAGGTGCGCGTCGGGAAAGTGCGTCAGACAGTGGCGGGACTCGGGTCAGCTTGGGTGCGCTGCCCACTGACCGCCGTCAAAAAGGTCCGGGATGCCGGGAAAGTGCGCGTCGGTTGGGCGCAGGCGAAGGTGCACGTACTTGAGCCGCGCCCGCAGCACTGTTTTCGGTGCCTGCAAACCGGACACACCCGGCAGAAGTGCGGCGGGCCGGACCGGTCCGGTCTATGTTACGCCTGCGGCGGCACGGGACATATCGCCGCCGAGTGCGTGAACAAGCGAAGATGTCCGCTCTGCGCCAGCCTCGGACGCCCAGCCGAGCACAGTCTGGGGGCAAAGGATTGCTCCCAGATCTCCGTGGCCCCCACAAAGGCAACGGAGAAGAAGAAGGAATCGCGGGCAGAACCTGCGAAGAAAGAAGACGCCGAGGTCACCAGCAGGAAGAGGAAGGAGCCAGCCCCCAACAGCGAGGAAGAGGCATCCACTCCAACACCTGCGGTGAAGAAGATGGCTGCTGAAGAGCCAGCAACCAACGAGGGACCACAACCCGAGGGACCCGCCGAAGAGATGGAGGCAACACCAACGCCGGAAGAGGACAGCGCTGTGGAGGCAGCGGACGACGTCACCGGTAAGTAATGGGGCCGTCGAGCCCCTTCATACTAGCCAACGTAAACCACTCGGCGAGGGCACAGGATCTCCTGATCCACACCCTCGACGAGTGGCAGGCGTCGATAGGGGTAGTTGTAGACCCGTACCGGATTCCCGCCGATAGGAACGATTGGTTTGGGGATGCGGAGGGTTTGGTCGCGATAGTGGCGCGGAATCGCCAGGGTTTCCCGACGTGCACCGCGTCGGCGGCCGGTCGCGGTGCAGTACTGGTTCGATGGGGGGATACGGCGGTCGTGGGCGTCTATGCCCCGCCTCGTTGGCCCTTGGAGCAGTTCGAGGAATTTCTCGATAGGGTGGGTTCGATCGTTTCAGCATGCCCATCGCGGGGCGTATTGATCCTCGGGGATTTCAACGCGCACGCGGTAGAGTGGGGTAGCTCGACGACTGATCCAAGGGGCGAGGCGGTCCTTGTTTGGGCCGCGGCGCATGGGCTCCTGTTGCAAAACAGGGGTTCGGTGAGCACTTGCGTGCGGCCTCAGGGTGAGTCGGTCGTAGATTTGACCTGGGCCTCCCCTGTGGCCGCGCGACTCGTTGCGAGCTGGCGGGTGGAAGAGGGAGTGGAGACGCTGAGCGATCATCGCTACGTCCGCGTCGACATTTCCTCCGATACCCGGCGCCGCGGTGGTGGGCGCTCGGGCCCCCGTCGGTGGGCGTTAAGATCACTCGACCGCGATTTAGCAGAGGCTGCTGCCCTCGCGGCTTGCTGGCCGGCTTCTCCGGACCAGACGATTGCGGACGTCCAGGGCGAGGCGGAGTGGCTCCGGGACACATTGCACGACATTTGTAATGTCTCGATGCCCCGGGCCACCCCTCGCCCACGTCGGGCGGCATACTGGTGGACGCCGCACATCGCGGAGCTTCGCAAAGCGTGTGTGCCATTGCGTCGCCGGTATCAGCGCGCCCGACGCAGACGGAACCGCGATCCCGAGAGGGAGCAAAACCTCTGGGGAGTGTATCGTGAGGGCGTGTTGGCATTGCAGCTGGCCATCAAAGAGTCCAAGGACCGTGCCTGGGACGAGTTCCTTGGGTCTCTGGAGCGCGATCGCTGGGGGCGGCCGTACAAGCTTGTGATGGAGAAGCTTCGTCCGTGGGCCCCTCCGGTGGCAGAGACCCTTGATCCTCAATTCCTGGGGAGCGTCGTTGAGGCACTGTTCCCCCGCGAGGAACATCCGACGCGAACCGGGCCGTTGCTTCGCCTTCTGCGGAGCGACGGTGTGGAGGTAACCGTCGAGGATCTCGTCCGCGCCGTCAGACGGGTGAAGGCTCGGAGTACCGCTCCGGGTCCTGACGGCGTACCTAGCAGGGTGTTGTCCTTGGTGCTCCCTCACCTCGGTCAAAGGGTGGCGCGTCTTTTCACCGCGTGCCTCAGGGAGGGAACGTTCCCGGGAATTTGGAAACGGGGAAGGCTGGTCCTCTTGCGTAAGGCGGGAAGGCCCGAGGACGAACCGTCGTCCTACAGGCCTATCGTTCTCCTAGATGAGATAGGGAAACTCTTCGAAAGAGTTATCGCGGAGAGGTTGGTGGCCCATCTATCCGGGGTGGGCCCAGACCTGGCACCGTGCCAGTTCGGGTTCAGGAAGGAACGCAGTACGGTCGACGCGGTGAGGCGAGTCCGGGCGATCGCGGAGGCCGCGACCTCACGGGGAGGTCTGGCGATAGCCGTATCGCTGGACATCGTGAATGCGTTTAACTCGCTTCCCTACTGGGCGATAGAGGAGGGGCTAGTTATACACTGCGTTCCTGGGGAGCTCCGGGACATAGTCTCCGACTATCTCCGGGGCAGGACTGTAGAATGCGTAGACCGAGAAGGGGTAACGCGCGTTTGGACAGTCGAGCGCGGGGTGCCACAGGGTGCGGCGCTGGGGCCGGACCTGTGGCTCGTGGGATATAACGCGGCGCTCACGGTTCCGTTGCCAGACGGCGTTTTCGGGACTTGCTTCGCGGACGATACCCACATTCTGGCAGTGGGTCGCGACTGGGGGAGGACCAGCCGGAATTTAGAAGTAGGAATTGCGGCGGTTGTCTCGGCCATCCGACGGCTCGGACTGGAGGTGGCTCCCCGGAAGACGGAGGCGATGGCCTTCTGCCACCCCCGTGGGGATAAGCCTCCGGAAGGAGCCGTGGTCCGGGTAGACGGAGTGGAGGTCCGTATAGGGACCGAGATGCGGTATCTCGGCCTCCTGCTGGACTCCCACTGGAGTTTCGAGGGCCATTTCAATGCTCTGGCCCCCAGGTTGGGCCGTACAGCGGACGCGTTGGCGCGTCTTTTACCCAACCTGAGGGGTCCTAGCGAGAGCGTGAGAAGGCTCTACATGGGGGTCGTGCGGAGCATGGCCCTGTACGGCGCCCCAGTTTGGGCTGCCGACCTGATGGCCAGCGGGAACTCACTGGTCGTCCTGCGGAGGGTCGAGCGGAGGCTGGCCATCAGGGTTGTGATGGGCTACCGCACGATCTCTTATGAGACGTCGATGGTCTTGGCGGGTGTTTTGCCGTGGCGCTACCAAGCGCAAATCGAAGAGGGGATTTACGACCTCAGGCGCCGTCTGCGCGGTCGTAACGCGTCCGATACTAATGGGGGGGACCTGCCAGACCCGAGCATCGAGGAGGCCCGGCTCCAGGCCCGCCGCGACGCTATTTGGCAATGGAGGCTCGAACTCCTGCGCACTGGCGCCGTAGGTAAGCGAGCGGTCGGGGCGATTCTTCCGCAGTTGGAGAAGTGGATGGATCGTGGGCACGGAGCGCTCACGTTCCGGACCACACAGGTACTGTCCGGGCATGGTTGTTTTGCCGAGTACTTGTGTCGGATGGGTAGGGAATCATCGCCGCAATGCTATCATTGCGGGGAGGGACCGGACACCGCTCAGCACACGCTGAGCGAGTGTCCCGCGTTCGCGTGGGAGAGACACTTCCTCCAGTGCGAGGTGGGAAATGATCTCTCCCCGGGAGGGGTCGTCCGGGCCATGTTAGACTCGGCCAACAAGTGGGAGGCCGTCGTCAAATTCTGCGAGACGGTTGTCTCAAAGAAGGAGGCGGCGGAACGCGTTAGGGAACGCCAAGGGGCTCGGCGGATCGCGAGGGCGGTTCGTCCCGGGAGAAGGGGTGGTCGTCGGGCGCACGCGGTTATACCGGCTCCGCGCGCGCAAGCCGGCATTAGCTGACGGTAAGGGGCGGCGCGGCCTCACCGCGTCGCCCGTGACTCCGCGGGGGAGTCACTTTTATCGTAAGTAGAGCGTAGCGGGCGCACGTGCGCTGTTTTCGCGAGGGATTGCGACCCCATTCGGGAGAGCCGGTCTCCATCGCGGGGGTCGCACGGCCGCACTGGCCTTGGACGGGGTATCCAAGGTTCATTGCACGCGGCCGAGGGGTGAGACGTTGGCAAACATGGAGGTGTCAACGGCTCAAAATGGGCGATGGGTGGGGTGTTCTCGGGAGTAGCTTCTGGGGAACATCCCCGCTACACATGGAGAGGAGGCTTAACCTCCGCTCAGAAGAAGGGTGCAGTATGGCACGTAGCGGGGACAGGTGGAGGGTGTGCGTTTCGGTCCCTTCACCCGATCAACTCGCGATGAAGGCTCCATAGTCAGGTTTTAGCCGGTAAGAATCCGGCATATTCCCTGGTTCTTCCCCGAAGGATCGGGGAAACCTATGCAAGGTTTCCTGACTTAAAAAAAAAAAAAAAAAAAAAAAAAAAAAAAAAGGTTGGCGGACGAACTGGTACCGGGGTGGCACAAGTCGGATCTCCCACCTCCACGTGGTGTTCGCTGGGATAGAGGCGCTCTACGCTCTTCGGAAGTCAATTGCTTCGGCGATTGGCTTCCCAAGGGTGAGGGCCTCTATGCTAACGGGAGAACGGCGGGTCCCCAGTGGGGGGCCTATGCTCACACCGTAAGCCTGTGGTCATGTTTCGCAGGAACGGGGGGGCTTGCCTTAACCGGCTGGCCCCGCGAGGAGTAAACCTCTATAAAAAATCCGCCGTGTGGTCGCGGGGCGGAATACGGCCACGGTAACCCCTGCCTGAGGTATGAGTCCTCATAAAAGGGGGTCGCTCCTGAAGTAGGTCCGATGATGTGTCGAGGCTATGTCGGCGGGGTCTCCGGACCCTGGCAGGTACTACCATGCCGGACAGGCTCGCACGGAGGATCGAAAAGGGAGCGATTGGGGTTCGGGGGGTCGTCCCAAACTAAGGTGTGCAGGCAACCGTGCCGAGAGTTGCGTGGCTGCCGGGACGTTAAACTGGGCAGTCTCTAACGGTTCCCTCGGGGGCACCTGCCGATCCCCCCGAGTAGCTAGGCTTCCCCGGGTATGGCGGCTCTGCCCGGGGTGACCTCATTTCCGACCATACTCGTGGGATCAGTATGGCAGACCTGAATTCTAAAAAACCAAACGTTGTGGCCGGCAACTCAAAAACCGGCCAAACAAGGGAGATGGCTTTGGGCGAGGAGAAGAAGCAGATCGGGGCGGGACAACTCCAGTCCATCGTGTCAATTCCGGTGGTGAGGTGCAGTACACCGGCACCGTCAATCGGGCGTTTAAGTCGCACCCGCGACGTTATTGATAAGATCCCCAAAGGGGACGGGTGTGGTAGTAGTGCGGAGCAGACACCCTGCACTACGGACTCCGATCACCACTACACCGAGAACGAGAAGTTTGCGAGGAGGAAATGGGAGGAGAAGAAACGCCAGCAACAGGCTGGAACCTTCCTTGCCCCTGCCCCCAAGCGACGGCCATTGTCGCGAACCAGCCGCGCGGCCGAGGACGACAGCGATTCGGACATCTCGGAAGTGTCCATAGATATCGATTGGACCGAGAGGAGCGGCTCTCCTCGGGTAGAGCGAAGAGGACGCCCGCCAAGTACCGGCGAGTACGTCGGCTTAGCGGCGGCTAAGGAGCGCCATAATAAGGCGCTTCGAGAAGAATTGGAGCTCCTTAGGGAGCGGCACGCCTTGGACCCGACGACGGAGGTCCCACCGCCGTCCAGGTCATCCGCGCCATTACCAGAGGTGTTCGATCTGATGATGGAGGCGAAGCGGCTACCCCGCCCAGACTTGGTAGCCGAGATGCTGAGGTACGCGGACAGTGTCCGGCGTGTGGCGGCGGCTTCCCGCAACTTAAAGGGTACCTCCGTCCGTGACTTGCGTGTATCGGCCAATGCGATACAAGCATATGCCGTAGAGCTTGGCAAGAGGCCAGAGTCGGAGGGCAGCGATGCCCTGCAGATCACGGAGCTGCGGCAGGCGCTGGCCATGTCAGAAATGAACAAGGAGCGTCTGCAGAAGAACGTGGAGAGTCTCCGCAAGGAGACAGAAGAAATGAAGAGGCAGATCGAAGATCTGCGAACGCAGCTGATGGAGAGGGCAACTCCGGTGGCTATATGCCCCCCCTCTCCATCACGTCCGATTGAGACGGAGCCGACGCCTCCACGGAAGAGGAGAGCGAGCCAGTGCTCTTCCCCGATCGAGGAGGAGCAACTGAAGAGGAGGGCGACGGAGGCAGAGGCGCAGCCCCTGCCAGTAACTCCAGAGCCCTGCATTGAGGTGGAGCCGGTTCTTCCGCCAGTGGAAGAACGAAGAGAGGAAGTGCCACCAAGGAACAGGGAGGTCGAACATCTGACCAATCTTGTGACCACATTGGCAGCGACGGTGAAGGACCTCGCGGAGGAGGTCCGGCGCGGGAAGGGCCAGGCGACCGCCCGACCCCAACAGGCTCCCTCACAGGGACGAAGAGGAGAGAGGAGGGACGCTACTCCAGCGCCACCACAGACAAGGCAGCAGCGCATGCAGCCGAAGACGGCAACAGCCCCCGCCTCGGAGACCTGGGCGACCGTGGTCGGCCGAAAGGCGAAGAGGACGCAGAGGCAGCAGACGGCGGCCGTGGCAGGTGAAGCCACGCCGACCGCAGCGGCGACTAGTCGGCCTACGACGAAGAAGCCGCAGAAGAAGAAACCTGCACCCAAGAAGGTACAAGTGCCGAGGGTCCCTCAGATGGCTGCCCTAACTTTAACCATCCCGAAAGGTGGGAAAACAACCTATTCTGAGGCGATGAAGAAAGCCGTGGAGACGGTCCCCTCCACGGAAATTCAAGAGATCGGGATCACAGAGTTCAAGGTGAAAAAGTCGGCCACCGGGGGCATGATCCTGGGAGTCCCAGGCCCCGGTGGACAGGCCAAAGTGAAAGAACTCCTCCGTCGGCTCCAGCCGGCGTTTGAAGGTTCGGAGGTGAAGTTCCACCAGCCCACCAGGAGCGTGGACATGCGCGTCCTCGGGCTGGATGATGCGGCGACGAGCGAAGATGTCCAGAAGGCTCTGGCCGAGATTGGCGAGTGTCCACCTGGTGATATCCAGGTTGGACAAATCAAGCGGACGCCCAGGAGTCTGGGGACCCTCTGGGTGAGGTGTCCCCTCGAAACCGGACGCAAGATTGAGGAAGCCGGCAAGGTCAGGGTGGGATGGACCTCGGCGAGGGTGGTGGTGCTGCCCCACCGTCCAATGCACTGCTTCAAGTGTTTACACAAGGGGCACGCAGCCGCATTGTGCGACCAAGAGCACGACAGGTCGCGCAAGTGCTATAGATGCGGAGAGGAAGGCCATACCGCAAAGCAATGCAGTGCTGAGAAGAGCCAATGCCCGTTATGCCGCGATTTGAGACGACCGGCGGATCATAGACTGGGAGCCCGCGGGTGCGCTCCCAAACCAAGGAGACGTCCGACGCCGGCACAGAAGACGCCCAATCGCGGCCGTCCTCAAGAGGACAGGAGGGGGTAGTCCCACGGGGCTGCACCGTTCGGGGAGTCGTCTGGCAGACACCTAACCAGCATCCACGGCAGGTGTCTGTCAGGGCCGCAGGGGCTTCGAGCGGGGGCTCGGAGTCCCACTGAAAGCGGCCGGGGGCGAGTCGGCTGCGGCGTGGTTACGTGGCCGACTCGGTGCATTAGGCACAGGGGTGGGAATCATTCCTGAATGATTTCGAGGCGCGGCGCCTTAGCGCCAGCGGGGACGGCCGAGGTTGCAAGTAGATGATGATCGCCTCGGTCGTCCATACCGACGGGGTGGGAACCACCGAGGGGTTTTAGTCAGTAGGAATCTGACACTACCCCCGCTCCTCCCCCGAGGAGTGGGGGTGTCTATGAAGATTTCCCCTCGTAAAAAAAAAAAAAAAAAAGGTTAGGTTGGCGGACGAACTGGTGCCGGGGTGGCACAAGTCGGATCTCCCACCTCCACGTGGTGTTCGCTGGGATAGAGGCACTCTACGCTCTTCGGAAGTCAATTGCTTCGGCGATTGGCTTCCCAAGGGTGAGGGCCTCTATGCTAACGGGAGAACGGCGGGTCCCCAGTGGGGGGCCTATGCTCACACCGTAAGCCTGTAGTCATGTTTTGCAGGAACGGGGAGCTTGCCTTAACCGGCTGGCTCGCGAGGAGTAAACCTCTATAAAAATCCGCTGTGTGGTTCGCGGGGCGGAATACGACCACGGTATCCCCTGCCTTGCGGTATGAGTCCGCATAAAAGGGGTGCTCCCGTCGTCTTCAAGTAGGCCCTATGAAGCGCGAGGCGATGCCGGCGGGGTCTTCGGACCCTGGTAGGGCCTCCCAAGCCGGCAAGGCTCAAGCTGAGGGGTGAAAACGGGGGCGGCGGGAGCGAGCGAGGACGCCTGAAATTAAGGTGTACAGGCAACCGTGCCGAGAATTGCGTGGCCGCCCAGGCGTAAAACAGGGCGGTCTCGAACGGTTCCCTCGGGGGTACCTGCCGGCCCCCCCGAGTATTCAACGGCTTCCCCGGGTAAGGCGGCTCTGCCCGGGGTGACATCCCTTCCGACCACGCTCGTGGGATTCAATATGGATACATGCTCAAATTCTAAAAACAAACAAGATGTGGCCGCCATCTTTAAAAGCGGCCAACCAGGAGAAGAGGAGGGCTGTAAGAGGAAGGACGAGTGCCCCACACTGAGTATTCCGGTGGTGCGGTGCACGGAAGTGCTGAAGCAGCACTCGATTAGGATTGTAGGGGCAGACGACCGGCCCCGCGAAGGAGGAACGTGCTGCACAACATCCGCCACAGCAAGCATGGTAAAGAGAGAGCCGGCAACTGACCGCTCGGGATCGGAGTCGTCGGGGCTGATCTCCACCCGCACTACGAGAGCGAAGAGGAGAGCGTCGGAGACGGGCCGCGCGACGAGGAACAGCCCGGGTCAGAGCTGCGAAGAGGCGCCTGTCCCGGCGAGAAGACTGACAACGAGGAGGACTGCAGCCAACGAGTCGGATGGCTACGATTCGGACTCCTCCATTATGTCAATCGAATTTTCCCGGCCAAGCCAAGGCGGGGAAGTCGAAAGAAGAGGACGTCCCCCCACTACAGGGGAATACGTTCGGTTGGCCGAGGCCAAAGAGAAGTTGATCGAGGCGAAGAAGCGCGAGCTCCAAATTGACAGAGAGCTCAGTGCATATGACCCGGGTAGGCCGGTGCCCAGGCCCAGCAAGGGCAGTAAGCCAATACCGGACGTCGAGGAGGTACTGGCGGAGGTGAGGCACCTAACTACGAGGGATATCCAGGCGGAGTTGGTGCGATATACCGACCTCATCCGCAGGGTTGCTGCCGGATCGTCCAATCTCAAGGGGACGAGTGTTCGCCAGCTCCGGGTCTCTACGAACTATATAGAAGGACTAACCACGGAGCTGGCGAAGAGGCAGGCGGCCGAGGGCACCGGGGAGGAGAGGCCAACTCGGCTGACCCGAGCGTCGGAGCGGACGCCATGCCCGACGCCTGAAGACGAGGAAAAGGAGCAACTGAGGAGTCTCCTAAAGGCCGCCGAGGAGGATAGGCGAAGGATGGCCGCGGATCTGGCAGCGCTTCGGCAAGAAGTCGAACGACTTAAGGGTGCGACGGCCGTGATGGTGCCGCCCCCCCTCGTACAGCGCGAAACAGCGATCAGGAGGACCCGCAGGAGGGTCTTGTCGTCGTCCACGGAATCGGAAAGGGATGACGTCAAGAGGAGGCTGGTGGTGCACACCAGCAGCCCTCAGCCGGAGTTAGTGTCCCCGGTTGAGGTGGTGGAAGATGCCCCAGAGGTTATCATGGGAGTTGAGGAGCCGCAACAGCGGGAGGAGTCAAGGCCCGAGGAGGCAATATCCCGCCCACAAAGGAGAGGCGAGGAGATGAAGCAAGAAGAGGCGACGCAGGGGGACAAGACACAAGTCCCCACTGCAGGACTGGAATGCGTGGTGGCGCAGCTGATACGAAAAGTCGAGGACTTAGCTGCGGAATTGAGGGGCAAGAAGAGGGAGCGAGCGGGCAGTAATAGCGCCCCCCGCAAAACTCAGCCCAGACCCCCACCGAGGGCAGCCCCAAGATCGGCGGGTGACCGCCTTGAGGCCGCGAGGAGAGCGGCTCCGATCGCTGCCAGGCCGATGGCCCCTCCCTCGACCGCTGCACCACCGCAACAACGGGAGGAGCTTTGGACCACGGTCCTGGGCCGCAAGGCAAAACAAGTGGCGAAGAAGGAGGCGCAACGCGCGGTGGGCCCCGCCCAAGGGGCGAAGAGGGCGTCAAGTAGGCCAGCAGTAGCCCCGAGGACAACGAAGCCTGCAGCCGCAAAGCCCAACGAGAAGAGGAGGGTCAGGGTCCCGCGTCAACCGAGGACAGCGGCGGTGACCCTGACCGTGGCACCTGGGAGCGAATCCACATACTCCCAGGTGCTGAAGAAGGCGCGAGAGGCGATCCCCCCGAAGCAGCTGACGGAGATGGGGATCGCCGAAGTCAAGATCCGAAAGGCAGCCACCGGGGGTTTAGTACTCGGAATCCCCGGCCAAGAAAATAAGGCGAAAGCTGCAAATTTGGCAGGCAAACTGCGCGAGGTGTTTCGCGAGTCTGAGGTAAAGATAGCAAACCCGACGAAGACGGCAGAGATTCGATTGCTAAACCTCGATGACTCAATCGAAAGAGAGGAAGTGGCTCAGGTTCTGGCGGAGCTAGGAGAGTGCTCCGCCGAAGAGATAAAGGTTGGAGAGATAAGAAGGGGGCGAAACGCATTAGGGACCGTTTGGGTCCGTTGCCCCCTTCCTGTTGCCAAGAAAGCAGAGGCAGCGGGGCGAGTGCGCATTGGCTGGATATCGGCCCGGGTTGAGGTGCTGGCAACCCGGCCGATGCACTGCTACCGCTGCCTCCAGAAGGGGCACACGGCCCAGCAGTGTGGCGAAGAGGTCGACAGGTCGACAAGATGCTATGCGTGCGGAGAGAGGGGGCACAGAGCATCAAATTGCAAGAACAAGCTGAAGTGTCCCCTCTGCAGCGACCTGGGGCGACCTAGTGAACATCGTCTTGGGTCGGCGGGATGTGCGCCGCCGATGAGGAAGAAGATGGCGGCCGCTCCAGTCAAGGCCGCCGAATCAGGGAAGGTACCTGAAAGAGAAAAAGAAGCGGTTAGAGAAAGACAGGAAGAGCATCCAGCCACCATGGGCGCAGTGGATCAGCCGGAAAGCCGGGTAGAGGAAAGCGCCATGGAGGTGGTGAGTGAGTCAACTCAGTGATGGGGCCATTGAGCCCCGTACTGCAGACAAACGGGAACCACTCGGCGGGGGCTCAGGACGTCTTCCTGCATGCCCTCGCCGAGTGGGATTGTGCGTTGGGGGTGATAGCGGAGCCCTACCGCGTCCCGGATCAGCCTCACTGGTTCGCGGACGCGGAGGGCCGCAACGCGACGATCGCGATCGTTTCGCGCGCGAAGTCCGGCTCCCCCCCCTGTACCGCGATTGCAGCGGGAAGGGGGGCCGTTGCTGTTAGATGGGGGGACGTAGCGGTGGTGGGCGTCTACGCACCACCCAGCTGGCCTCTCGCAGAGTATGAGGAGTTGTTGGACAGGGTGGGGCAGTTAGCGTCGCGTTGCCCCACCCAGCGCGTTCTGGTCCTCGGGGACTTCAACGCGAAGGCTCGCGAGTGGGGTTCCCCGAGGACCGACGCGAGAGGCCAGGTAACCCTGGATTGGGCGGCGGCGCAAGGGCTCCTGTTGCTCAACAGGGGCTCGGCGAGCACATGCGTGCGGCCTCAGGGAGAGTCTGTGGTGGACTTGTCCTGGGGCTCCCCTGCGGTCGCGCGCATGGTTGCGAGCTGGCGGGTGGAGGAGGAGACTGAAACTTTAAGCGATCATCTTTACATCCGAATCCAGTTCTCCTCCGAAACCCGGCGTCGCCGGGGTGGACGCCCACCGCCGAAAAGATGGGCGCTGAGGAGGCTAGACAGCGACATGATGGTGGCTGCGGCCCTCGCGGTTAGCTGGCCGGCTTCTCCGGCTGGGGAGGTCGCGGACGTCGAGGGCGAGGCTCAGTGGTTCCGGGGCACCATGCAGGATATCTGCGACGTAGCGATGCCCCGGGCCACCCCTTGCCCGCGTCGGGCGGCGTACTGGTGGACGGGGGAGATAGCGCAATTGCGCGCAGCATGTCTCCCATTGCGTCGCCGGTATTTGCGCGCCCGGCGGAGACGCAACCGCGACCCCGCGAGGGAGCAGCAACTTTGGGGCTGCTACCGGGAGGGGGTAGCGGCTTACAAGAAAGCCATCAGGGAGTCCAAGGATCGAGCCTGGGACGAGTTCCTCGGCTCTCTTGAGCGGGACCGGTGGGGGCGGCCTTATAAGTTAGTTATGGGTAAACTTAGGCCATACGCCCCGCCGGTTACGGAGAGCCTCGACCCCCAGCTACTGGAGCGCGTCGTGGAAACTTTATTTCCGCGAGACGTCGATCCACCGGCGCGCTCCGGGTCGTCGGCCCACCTTCAGTGGACCGACGATATGGGGGTCTCGGACGAGGAGCTCGTCTATGCCGTCAAGAGGGTCAGTGCACGCAACACTGCACCAGGCCCTGACGGCATCCCGGGCCGGGCTTGGGCCTTGGCACTCCCATTTTTGGGTGACCGACTCAGGGGCCTCTTCAGCGCCTGTCTGAAGAAGGGGACGTTTCCCCAATTGTGGAAGCGGGGACGGCTGGTCCTCCTAAAGAAGGAGGGCAAACCCGAAGGGGAGCCCTCGGCGTACCGGCCGATCATTTTGTTAGACGTAGTGGGAAAAATCTTGGAGACAATTATTGCGAGAAGGCTCACCGATCACCTCTCCGGAGATGGTCCCGACGTGGCCGACTGGCAGTTCGGCTTTAGAAAGGGTAGAGGCACGATTGACGCGATACAGCGTGTCAGAGATATCGCCCAGTCGGCCACGTCAAGGGGCGGGGTGGCGATCGCTATATCGTTAGATATAGTGAACGCGTTCAACACCCTGCCCCATAAAGCGATTGTAGAGGGACTCGAAAGACACCGGGTCCCACCGGTGACTAGTAATATCATACAGGACTATCTCCGGGAGAGGTCGGTCGAGTGTGTGGATCGGTCGGGCGCCACTAGGGTATGGAAGGTGGAGCGGGGCGTGCCCCAGGGTGCGGTACTCGGACCGCACCTGTGGATCGTGGGGTACGACCCCGCCCTGCGGGCCCCACTGCCACCGGGTTTGTTTCTAACGTGTTTTGCGGACGATACGCATATCTTGGCAGTGGGGCGAGATTGGTCGAGGACCAGCCGTCTCGCGGAGTTAGGTGCGGCGGTGGTCGTTGCCGAGATTCGGGCGCTCGGGCTGGAGGTGGCTCCCCACAAAACAGAGGCCATGGCCTTCTGCCATAGGCGTGGGGACCGCCCTCCGCCCGGAGCGTTGGTCCGGGTAGGCGGGGTCGATGTCCAGATCGGGTCCGAGATGAGATATCTTGGGCTTCGACTGGACAGCCACTGGAGCTTCGTGCCCCACTTCGACGCGTTGGCCCCCAGGTTGGAGCGTGTTGCGGGCGCGTTGGCGCGCCTATTACCCAACCTGCGGGGCCCTAGTGAGAAGGTGCGCCGGCTCTATATGGGGGTCGTGCGGAGTATGGCCCTATACGGCGCCCCTGTTTGGGCTGCCGACCTGGCTGCCAGTCGCCACTCGCAAGGTGTTTTGCGAAAAGTGGAACGGCGGCTGGCGGTCAGGGTGGTGATGGGGTACCGCACGGTCTCCTACGAGTCGGCTATGGTTCTGGCTGGGGTAATTCCCTGGCGATATCAGGCACAGGTTGAGGCATCGGTATATAGGTACCGGTGTACCCTCCGCGCGGAGGGGGTAGTAGAGGGTGCCCAGTCAGGACCCAGCGTCGAAGAGGTGCGGCTCCAGGCCCGACGCGCTGCTGTCTCCCGCTGGAAGGAGGATTTATCCTCCAGCGGGGCCGTGGGGAAGCGCGCTGTCGGGGCGGTCCATCCGCGACTGGAGCAGTGGATGGACCGCGGCCACGGGAGTCTTTCGTTCCGGATCACGCAGGTGCTCACCGGGCATGGTTGCTTCGGGGAGTACCTGTGCCGGATCGGAAGGCAACGATCACCCGAGTGTTACGAGTGTGGGGCTGGGCGCGATGACGCCCAGCATGTGTTGGGGAGGTGTCCTGCCTTTGCGTTGCAAAGGCACCTCCTGGAGTGTGAGATTGAATGCGACGCTGCGTGCATGTGTGAGGTGATTGAGAAAATGTTGAAGAGTGACGAGGCGTGGAAGGCCGTCGCCTCCTTCTGCGAGACGGTGATCTCGCGGAAGGAGGAGGCGGAGCGTGAGAGGGAGAGACGTGGTATGACAGTGAGAAGAGTGAGAGGGAGAGGGCGACCCGCTTCTCGGGCGCCCTCTTGAGGGTAGTGGGCGGCGTGGCTTCTCCGCGTCGCCCGCACGGTGTGAACGGTGGGGTGATTGAGTGTGTGTGAGTGTGTGTTGAGTGTTGTGTGTTGTGTGTGTGCGAATGTGTAGTTTTATAAGTGGAGAGACGTGGTGGGATGGGGATTGCGCCGCCCTCCCCGGCGTCGGTCCTCATCCCCTTGTGTGAGTGTCGGCGGTCTCGGTCCGGGGTATCGGAGTTCCCGGGATTGACCGAGGCCGCCATGGCCGCAGGTGTCATGGGCGGGGGCCCATGGCACCATTGCACGCGGCCAGGTGTGTGGAGACGACGGCGGGCGTGATGACGTCGTCGGCTCCGATAAGGGTGGGGTGGGACTTATTGTTGTGGGGAGGCTTCTCCTCCCCACGAGAAGGGCGATGTATTAGTCGCATGGCGGCATTTTGGCGGGCCGTGGCGACGAATATGGCACGACCCCATAGCCCGCCATGCCGCCGAGGGTGGGCATCACCGAGGGGTTTTAGTGGGTACGAATCCCACACTACCCCCGCTCCTCCCCCGAGGAGTGGGGGTGTCTATGAAGATTTCCCCTCGTAAAAAAAAAAAAAAAAAAGGTTAGGTTAGGTTAGGTTAGGTGGCGGACGAACTGGTGCCAGGGTGGCACAAGTCGGATCTCCCACCTCCACGTGGTGTTCGCTGGGATAGAGGCACTCTACGCTCTTCGGGAGTCAATTGCTTCGGCGATTGGCTTCCCAAGGGTGAGGGCCTCTATGCTAACGGGAGAACGGCGGGTCCCCAGTGGGGGGCCTATGCTCACACCGTAAGCCTGTGGTCACGTTTCGCAGGAACGGGGGGGCTTGCCTTAACCGGCTGGCCCCGCGAGGAGTAAACCTCTATAAAAAATCCGCTGTGTGGCCGCGGGGCGGAATACGGCCACGGTATCCCCTGCCTGAGGTATGAGTCCTCATAAAAGGGGGTCGCTCCTGAAGTAGGTTCGATGATGTGTCGAGGCTATGTCGGCGGGGTCTTCGGACCCTGGCAGGTACTACCATGCCGGACAGGCTCGCACGGAGGATCGAAAAGGGGGCGATTGGGGTTCGGGGGGTCGTCCCAAACTAAGGTGTGCAGGCAACCGTGCCGAGAGTTGCGTGGCTGCCGGGACGTTAAACTGGGCAGTCTCTAACGGTTCCCTCGGGGGCACCTGCCGATCCCCCCGAGT
The DNA here is from genome assembly GCF_050947335.1 of Megachile rotundata. Lineage (NCBI taxonomy): Eukaryota > Metazoa > Arthropoda > Insecta > Hymenoptera > Megachilidae > Megachile > Megachile rotundata. Next base: position 128,615 of record NW_027473489.1, on the reverse strand, counting down.
AGCTAGGCTTCCCCGGGTATGGCGGCTCTGCCCGGGGTGACTTCATTTCCGACCTTCCTCGTGGGACTAGCATGGAAGATTCGAACAAAAACAAACCCAACGTTGTGGCCGCCAACGCTAAAAGCGGCCAAACACAAGAGAAGAAGGGGGTTCGAGAGGAGCGTGGAAAGAAGGACGCGCAAAGCATGCCGAGCACCAGCGGCATGGCCACCGTAACCATCCCGGTGGTGAGGTGTAATACGCCCGCTCCGTCGGTAGGGCGTTTGCGAAGCACGCGCGACGTTATTGAGAGCGTTCCTCAGAGGGGTGATGGCTGCGGAAGCAGCGCCGAGCAGACGCCTTGCAGCTCGGATTCGGACAGGCCGGACACGGCCTACGAGAAATTCGCGAGGCAGAAGTGGGCGGAGAGACGTAGCCAGCAGGAGGCTGCTACTTTCGCCACTCCGGCCCCGAAGCGACGACCATTGTCGCGAGGAGCGAGAGCCGTTATCGCGGATGAAGACAGTGGAAGCGACATTTCCGAGGTGTCCATCGATGTGGATTGGTCGGACAGGAGCGTCTCACCACGCGTTGAAAGAAGAGGACGGCCGCCAAGTACGGGCGAGTACGTCGGCTTGGCGGAGGCCAAGGAGCGCCACAACAAGGCGCTCCGAGAAGAGAGAGAGCTCCTTAGGGAACGAAGGGCGATGGATCCGGCCAACGATGTCCCACAGCCGCACAGGTCCTCGAAGCCCCTGCCGGAGATGATCGACCTCATGATGGAGGCGAAGAGGTTACCTCGCCCGGACCTCGTAGCAGAAATGCTGAGGCACGCGGATGGCGTACGACGAGTGGCGGCGGCTTCCCGCAATTTGAAGGGAACCTCCGTCAGGGAACTGCGGGTGTCTGCCAACGCCATACAGGCGTATGCAGTGGAGCTCGGCAAAAGACCGGAGTCTGAGGGCGGGGATGCCGTCCAGATCACCGAGCTGCGGCAGGCACTCGCCATGTCGGAGGCGAATAAGGAGCGCCTCCAGAGGAGCATGGATAGTCTCCGCAAGGAGTCTGAAGATATGAAACGGCAGATCGAGGATCTAAGAAGAGAGTTGGCGGAGAGGACAGCTCCGGTCGTTGTATGCCCACCCTCCCCACCACACCCGATGGTGCAGGAGCCAACGCCCCCTCGCAAGAGAAGGGCAAGTCAGCGCTCGTCCCCCTCGTCTCCCATCGAGGAGGAAGGGCTGAAGAGGAGAGCCATGGAAGTGGAGACGGTGACTCTACCGGCATCACCGGAGCCCTGCCCCGAGACGGAGTTGGTCACCCCACGCGTGGAGGAGCGCCATGAAGAGGAGCCGCCCAGGAGCAAAGAGGTGGAACAGCTCACCAGCCTTGTCACCAGCCTGGCGGCTATGGTGAAGGACCTCACAGAAGAGGTGCGCGGCGGCGGGAAAGGCCAGGGTGCCACCCGGCCGCCAGAGGTCCCTAACCAGGGAAGAGGAAGAGAGAGGAGGGCTGGTGCACCACCCCCTCCCCGGCCCCAGCAAGAGAGGCCGAAGGCGCCTGCTGCCTCAGCCCCGGAGACATGGGCAACGGTAGTTGGCCGCAGGGCCAAGAGGGCGCAGAAAAAGCAGGCAGCGGAGACTGCGCCACCTGCAGCGGCGACGGCGCGGGCCAACCCGAAGCCGAAGCCGCAGAAGAGGAAGCCTGCAACGAAGAAGGCGCAAGTGCCGAGGGCCCACGAGATGGCGGCTCTCACCCTGACCATTCCTAGGGGTGGGAAGACGTCATACTCGGAAGCCATGCGGAAGGCGGTGGAGACCGTGCCCGCCGCCCAACTGCAGGAGATAGGCATCGTCGAGTTTAAGACGAAGAAGTCGGCCACCGGGGTCATGATCCTGCGTGTTCCAGGCCCCGATGGACACCAGAAGGTCGCGGAACTGGTCCGTCGGTTGCAGCCAGCATTCGAGGGGTCAGAGGTGCGGTTTCGTCAGCCTACGAGGACTGTGGAGATGCGCGTCCTCGGTCTCGACGACGCCGCAACTGAGGACGAAGTCAAGGCCGCCCTGGCCGAAGTAGGACAATGCCCGCCTGAGAGTATCCAGGTCGGGCAGATCAAGAGGACGCCCAAAAGCCTGGGGACCCTCTGGTTGAGGTGTCCGCAAGAAGCAGGCAGGCTAGTAGAGAAAGCTGGAAAGGTCCGTGTCGGATGGACGACGGCGAGGATAGTGGTGCTGCCCCAGCGTGCTATGCACTGCTATAAGTGCCTGCATAAGGGGCACGCAGCCGCCATGTGCGACCAGGAGCAGGACAGGTCGCACATGTGTTATAAATGCGGCGAAGAAGGACACACTGCGAAGCAGTGTCCAGCAGAGGACAGCCAGTGCCCACTCTGCCGCGATCTGGGCCGGCCGGCCAACCATAGACTGGGAGCGCGCGGGTGCGCGCCGAAACCAAGGCGTCCAGTTAAGCCGGCGAAAGAAATGGCCAGTCGCGGCCGTCCTCGACAGGAGGATAGAAGGGTGTAGCCCTTCAGGCTACACACTTTGGGGAGTCGTCTGGCAGACACCTAACCAGCATCCACGGCAGGTGTCTGTCAGGGCCGCAGGGGCTTCGAGCGGGGGCTCGGAGTCCCACTGAAAGCGGCCGGGGGCGAGTCGGCTGCGGCGTGGTTACGTGGCCGACTCGGTGCATTAGGCACAGGGGTGGGAATCATTCCTGAATGATTTCGAGGCGCGGCGCCTAAGCGCCAGCGGGGACGGCCGAGGTTGCAAGTAGATGATGATCGCCTCGGTCGTCCACACCGACGGGGTGGGAACCACCGAGGGGTTTTAGTCAGTAGGAATCTGACACTACCCCCGCTCCTCCCCCGAGGAGTGGGGGTGTCTATGAAGATTTCCCCTCGTAAAAAAAAAAAAAAAAAAAAAAAAGGTTAGGTTAGGTTTTTCCGACCGGCGGACGAACTGGTGCCGGGGTGGCACAAGTCGGATCTCCCACCTCCACGTGGTGTTCGCTGGGATAGAGGAACTGCGCCTTCGGTAGTCGATCACTTCGGTGGTTGGCTACCCAAGGCCGGGGGCCTCTATGCTAACGGGAGAACGGCGGGTCCCCAGTGGGGGGCCTATGCTCACACCGTAAGCCTGTAGTCATGTTTTGCAGGAACGGGGAGCTTGCCTTGACCGGCTGGCTCGCGAGGAGTAAACCTCTATAAAAAATCCGCTGTGTGGTTCGCGGGGCGGAATACGGCCACGGTATCCCCTGCCTTGCGGTATGAGTCCGCATAAAAGGGGTGCTCCCGTCGTCTTTAAGTAGTCCCTGTGAGGCGTGAGGCGATGCCGGCGGGGTCTTCGGACCCTGGTAGGGCCTCCCAAGCCGGCAAGGCTTACGCTGAGGGGTGAAAACGGGGGCGGCGGGGGCGAGCGAGGACGCCTGAAATTAAGGTGTACAGGCAACCGTGCCGAGAATTGCGTGGCCGCCCAGGCGTAAAACAGGGCGGTCTCTAACGGTTCCCTCGGGGGTACCTGCCGGCCCCCCCGAGTATTCAACGGCTTCCCCGGGTATGGCGGCTCTGCCCGGGGCGACTTCCCTTCCGACCCCTCTCGTGGGATCAAGTATGAATTGTTCTGACTCAAAATCCAACTCAGCTGTGGCCGACAGCTTTAAAAACGGCCAAACAACCGTAAGCGAGGAGAAGAGGAGAGAGGTGGAGGACAAGGGGAGGTCTACGGCGGTTACCACCAACCGGCCGATCGTGCGGTGCACGGATATATTGAAGACGCCCGTAAAAATAATCAGGAGTGTGTCCTTGCCAAAAGTCGAATTGGAGCCGGGCACGACACAAGGGCCCTCAACAGCGGAGAGCACCCCCCGCAACTCGGGCGGGGAGTCGTCGGGGTCCGAGCGGAGAGCCACAAGGCAGGCCAGAGCGATTACCCGTCGGCTGGAGAGAGGTGCGCGGGAGAGGTCCGCGGTAAGGATCGGAGACGGCGTGGAAGTGTCGGTCGTCCCGAAAGCCAAGGCGCGAGCCAGGCGGAAGCGCGGCAAAGATGATGGAGAAGAGGAGTCGGGCTCTGACTCGTCGGTCATCTCGGTGGACTTCAAGCCGACGACCAGTGGCCGGATCGAAAGGAGGGGAAGACCTCCCACGACGGGGGATTATGTGGGAAGGGCGCAGGCGCAAGAGCGCCTTAACGAGGCCAAGAGGAGGTCGCTGGAGCTCGACAGGGAGCTCAGAGCGCTTGACACGTCCGTCCCACCACCGGGGCCCAGCAGGGGTAGTAAACCCATGGTGGAGGTAGTGGAGTTGTCGCGGGAGGCTCGTCAGCTGCCGTCTGCGGACCTCTACGCCGAGATGCTCAGGCGGGCAGATGAGATAAGGAGAGTGGCCGCGCATTCGCAGAACTTGAAGGGGACATCCGTCCGGAGCCTGCGAGTAGCGACTAATGTTATCGAGGCGTACGCGACCGAGCTCGCGAAGCGGCCTACGTCGAGTGACGCGGACCAGCGCGAAGACGGGGACGTCGTGATGGAGGCCCTCAGGAGGCAGCTGCGCGAAGCTGAAGAGCAGCGGAAACAGATGGCCGCGGAATTGGCTGCTCTGAAGAAGGAGATCGCGGAGTTGCGGAAGGAATCGCATGGCCCCGCTGCGCCGACGCTCAGTAGGAGGGCGGGAACCAGAAGGCGTCTGTCGTCGTCTTCCTCGGAGCGTGAGGACGCGAAGAGAAGGCAGATGTGCGCCGTCGGGGCTGAAGCGCCCACACCGACGGTGGTTAATTATGAGCTGGCGGAAGAACAACCGCCACCGTCGATCGAAATTGAAATGGGGGAGCTATCGGCGATGGATCAGCGGGAGCCGCAGGGGCCGTTGGTAGCAGCGGAGACGACAAAGGTCGAAAAGAGGCCGGTGGCGGCTGACAAACCGACAGTGACGAGGCAGGAAGCGGGCCTGGAGACTGTCGTTGCCACCCTTATCAGAAGAGTGGAAGAGCTGACCGCTGAGGTTCGAGGTGGAAAGGCCGTCAGGCCCCAGGCCGTGGCTGGTGGAGGGGAGAAAAACAAACCACCCTCGAGGAGGTCTTCTGCGGCGCGTAAACCCGCGACGCGCCCCAGCCAGGAAGCAGGACCGGCTAACCCGCCACCCCCGCCCGCCCCAACAGCAGAGACTTGGGCGACAGTGGTGGGCCGCAAGGCAAGGCGGGAGGCGAGGAAGACGCAGGCCGCCGACAAAGCAGGGCCATCCAACGGGCCCAAGCAGCAGAACGCCGGGAAGACGGCGAAGAAGAGCACCGGCGCAGGACCAGCTAAGCCGGCCGCAGCGACTAAGCCGCGAGTCCCTCGGCCGCCGAGGACGGCGGCCGTCACATTGACGGTGCTGCCGGGAGGCGAGAAGACATACTCGCAAGTGATAAAAACTGCGATGGAGACCGTCAGCAAGGAGGAGCTCGCGAAGCTGGACATTAAAGAGTTTCGCCTACGAAAAGCAGCTACAGGTGGATTGATCCTCGGCATCCCCGGGGAACAATCGAGAGGAAAGGCCGAGAAGTTGGCGGAAAAGTTGAAGAGCGCTTTCGACGAGAAAGAGGTGAAAGTGGCCAGCCCGGTCCAGACGGCGGAAATACGCTTACTTGGGCTCGACGATTCCATCGAGCCCAAGGACGTGGCGGAGGCGCTGGCCACATTGGGAGCAGTTAGACCCGAAGAAGTTAAAGTGGGTAATATCAAGAGGTCTCCTAGGGCTATGGGCACCGTGTGGGTGAAATGCCCGGTTGCAGTGGCCAGGAAGGCCGAAGCGTCCAGAAGAATCACGATAGGCTGGTCATCTGCAAGGGTTGACGTATTGGAGGCAAGGCCGAAGCACTGCTTCCGGTGTCTACAAAAAGGACACGTTGCGGCGCAGTGCGACAGCGAAGTCGACAGGAAAGGGCGGTGCTTTGCATGTGGGGCCACGGACCACATCGCGGCACGGTGCACGGCCAAACTTAATTGTCCGCTCTGTTCGGACCTGGGCAGGCCGGCGGCGCATAGACTGGGCACGGCAGATTGCGCGCCGGCCCCATCTAAAAGGAAGAGGAAGCAGGGCGAGAAAGTTCGCGAGACAGGGGAAGCCACGGGGAACGCGACGGAAAACCCGGCGGAGACGAGGGTTACTGAGGAGACGGTTTGTGAGTCTCAGAGCGAGGACGCCATGGAGGTGGCTGGGGAAGTTACTGCGTGATGGGGCCATTGAGCCCTATACTCCAGGCAAATGTGAACCACTCGGCGGGGGCGCAGGACCTACTGCTCCACACCCTCGCCGAGTGGGATAGTCCGTTGGGGGTGGTAGCGGAGCCCTACCGTGTCCCGGACCAGCCTCACTGGTTCGCGGATGCGGGGGGCTCCGACGCGACTATCGCGATAGTGGTGAGGGCTAAACCGGGGTCACCCCCCTGTTCCGCAATAGCCGCGGGGCGGGGGGCGGTGGCCGTTAAATGGGGTGAAACAGCGGTGGTGGGTGTCTATGCACCGCCTCGTTGGCCTCTCGCCGAGTTCGAGGAAGTTTTGGAGAGGGTGGGACAAATAGTCGCGCAATGTCCCTCCCAACGCGTACTTATTATGGGGGATTTTAATGCTCACGCGCGTGAATGGGGGTCCTCCAGAACGGACGCGAGAGGCGAGGCGACCCTGGATTGGGCGGCGGCACACGGCCTCCTGTTGGTTAACAGGGGCCAGGCGAGCACGTGCGTGCGGCCCCAGGGGGAGTCCATTGTGGATCTCACGTGGGCTTCCCCTGCGGTCGCGCGTACCGTCGCGAGCTGGCGGGTGGCGGAGGAAGTAGAGACATTGAGCGACCACCTTTATATTAGAGTAGATTTCTCCTCCGACACCCGGTGCCGCCGGAGTAGACGCCCACCGCCGTGCAGGTGGGCGCTGAAGAGGCTCGACACGGATTATTTGGAGGCTGCTGCCCGCGTGGCTTGCTGGCCGGCTTCTCCGGTCAGGGAGGTCGCGGACGTCGAGGGTGAAGCTGGGTGGCTCCGGGACACAGTGCAGGGAATCTGCGACGTGGCGATGCCCCGGGCCACTCCTCACCCGCGTCGGGCCGCATACTGGTGGACGCCGGAGATCGCATCGCTTCGCGATGCGTGTCTCCCTAGGCGCCGCCAGTATCAGCGTGCCCGACGTAGACGCAACCGCGACCCCGCGCGGGAGCAGCTTCTATGGGGTGAATATAGGAGCGCGGTAATTGCCTATCGCACGGCAATTCGGGAGTCCAAGGACCGGTCCTGGGACGAGTTCCTCGGCTCTCTGGAGCGGGATCGGTGGGGGCGCCCATACAAATTAGTTATGGGCAAGTTACGACCGTGGGCCCCCCCGATAACCGAGAGCCTCGATCCCCAGACACTGGAGCGCGTCGTGGAGCGCCTTTTTCCGGGAGATGACAATCCCCCGGCGCGCTCTGGGTCGTCGGCCCACCTTCAGTGGACCGACGATATGGGGGTCTCCGAGGGGGAGCTCGTCGATGCCGTCAGGCGGGCTAGTGCCCGGAATACGGCTCCGGGTCCTGACGGCATACCGGGCCGGGTCTGGTCCTTGGTGCTGCCATTTTTAGGGGACAGGGTGTTGGGCCTCTTTAGCGCCTGCCTGCGAGAGGGCAAATTTCCAAGCATTTGGAAATCGGGGCGGCTGGTCCTCTTGAAGAAAGAGGGAAAGAAGGATGGGGATCCTTCTGCGTACCGGCCGATCGTGTTGCTAGATGTAATAGGAAAAATATTTGAACGCATTATTGCGTCACGTTTGGTAGGGCACCTCTCCGGAGATGGTCCGGACGTGGCCGACTGCCAGTTCGGTTTTCGTAGGGGACGAAGTACGGTGGACGCGGTGAGTAGGGTCCGCGCCATCGCGCAGTCGGTCACGTCCAGGGGCGGGGTGGCGATTGCGATATCTTTGGATATCGTGAACGCCTTCAACACCCTGCCCCACCGAGTGATTTTAGAGGGGTTGGAGAGGCTAAATGTGCCTCCACTGTTAACGCGGATACTCGGGGACTATCTCCGCGAGAGGTCCATTCACTGCACCGATCGGTCGGGCGCTTTGCGTACTTGGGGTGTTGAGCGGGGCGTGCCCCAGGGATCGGCAGTCGGGCCGTTCCTGTGGCTCGTGGGGTACGACCCCGCTCTGTGCGCCCCGTTGCCACCGGGAGTGTTTCTTACTTGCTTCGCCGACGACACGCATATATTGGCAACGGGGCGTACATGGGAGAGGACCGGCCGCCTCGCGGAGTTGGCAGCCTCGGTGGTTGTTTCCGCGATCCGGGGGCTCGGGTTGGAGGTGGCTCCCCACAAAACCGAGGTGATGGCCTTCTGCCACACACGTGGGGACCCGCCTCCGGCCGGATCTCTGATCCGGGTAGACGGGGTCGAGGTCCAGATCGGTTCCGAGATGCGCTATCTCGGACTCCGACTGGACAGCCACTGGAAGTTCGATGGCCACTTCGACGCGTTGGCCCCCAGGTTGGAGCGGGTTGCGGGCGCGTTGGCGCGCCTATTGCCCAACCTGAGGGGTCCGAGCGAGAAGGTGCGTCGACTCTATATGGGGGTCGTGCGGAGTATGGCCCTGTACGGCGCCCCTGTTTGGGCTGCCGACCTGGCCGTCAGCCGCCACTCGCAGGGTGTTCTGCGAAGAGTGGAACGGCGGCTGGCGATCAGGGTGGCGATGGGCTACCGCACGATCTCGTATGAGTCGGCGATGGTCCTGGCAGGTGTAATTCCCTGGAAGTTCCAGGCGGAGGTGGAGGCGGACGTGTACCGGCACCGAAGCGCCCTCCGTCGGGTCGGGGATGTAGAGGGTATCCTGTCAGGGCCCAGCGTCGAGGAGGTCAGGCTCCAGGCCCGACGCGTTGCTGTCTCCCGCTGGCGCGCGGAACTCTATGCCAGCGGGGCCGCGGAGAAGCGCGCGGTCGGGGCGATCCTTCCACACCTGGAACAGTGGATGGATCGCGGCCACGGGCGGCTCTCGTTCCGGCTCACACAGGTGCTGACTGGGCATGGGTGTTTTGCCCAGTACCTGTGCCGGATCGGCAGGGAGCAGTCGCCGGGCTGCCACCATTGCGGAGTGGGGCCAGATACGGTGGAACACACCGTCGAGGAATGCCCAGCGTGGGCATGGCCTCGGCACTATTTGGAGTGCGAGGTCGGTGTGAACGTGAGCGTGAATGTGCTTGTTGAGAGAATGTTACATAGTGAGAACGAGTGGAAGGCCGTCGTCTCCTTCAGCGAGACGGTTATGTCCCTGAAGGAGGCGGCGGAGCGTGAAAGGCAGCGTCGCGCTGGGGTGCCTGATAGCCGTGTGTTGAGGAGGAGAAGGCGACCGGGGAATCCGGACCCGGTTTCCCGGGCGCCCTCCTGAGTGTAGTGGGGCGGCGCGGCTTCTCCGCGTCGCCCGCGTGTGACTGGGTGAGCGAGTGAATGTGTATGTATGTGGGTGTGCGTGTGATGTGTGTGTATGTTTAGAATTAAGTCGCGGGTTGTGGAGCTGCGGGGCGGCGTCGACCTCCTCGACGCCGGTTAGCCGCCCTCCGTATTTTGGGGTATGACCGCTCTGGGGTGGGTTTTCCGGACTTGCTTCCCTCGGGGTTGGTCATGGCCGCAGGGGTCATGGGCGGGGGCCCATGACTCCATTGCACGCGGCCGCGGGGTCGAGTCGACGGCGGGCGTGATGACGTCGTCGACTCGGATATTGGGGGTTGGTTTTTATTCTTGTGGTGTGGGGGGCTTCTCCCCCCACACGAGTTGGGCGCTAATAGCGCAAATCGGCTGGCGGGTGGTGGCGCCGTTTTGTGCGTCGGGTCCCATCACCCGTCAAAGCCGTAGAGGGTGGGCATCACCGAGGGGTTTTAGTCAGTAGGAATCTGACACTACCCCCGCTCCTCCCCCGGGGAGTGGGGGTGTCTATGAAGATTTCCCCTCGAAAAAAAAAAAAAAAAAAAAAAAAGGTTAGGTTAGGTGGCGGAGGCGGACGAACTGGTGCCGGGGTGGCACAAGTCGGATCTCCCACCTCCACGTGGTGTTCGCTGGGATAGAGGAACTGCGCCTTCGGTGGTCGATCATTTCGGTGATTGGCCACCCAAGGCCGGGGGCCTCTATGCTAACGGGAGAACGGCGGGTCCCCAGTGGGGGGCCTATGCTCACACCGTAAGCCTGTGGTCACGTTTCGCAGGAACGGGGGGGCTTGCCTTAACCGGCTGGCCCCGCGAGGAGTAAACCTCTATAAAAAATCCGCTGTGTGGTCGCGGGGCGGAATACGGCCACGGTATCCCCTGCCTGAGGTATGAGTCCTCATAAAAGGGGGTCGCTCCTGAAGTAGTTCCTATGATGTGCGAGGCTACGCCGGCGGGGTCTCCGGACCCTGGCAGGTACTACCATGCCGGACAGGTTCGCACGGAGGATCGAAAAGGGGGCGATTGGGGTTCGGGGGGTCGTCCCAAACTAAGGTGTGCAGGCAACCGTGCCGAGAGTTGCGTGGCTGCCGGGACGTTAAACTGGGCAGTCTCTAACGGTTCCCTCGGGGGCACCTGCCGATCCCCCCGAGTAGCTAGGCTTCCCCGGGTATGGCGGCTCTGCCCGGGGCGACTTCCTTTCCGACCACACTCGTGGGACTGATATGGAAGATTTGAACGTTAAAAAACCCAACGTTGTGGCCGCCAACGCTAAAAGCGGCCAAACAACAGAGGAGAAGGGGGTTCAAGAGGCGGCAGGAAACAAGGACGCACTAAGCATGCCGAGCACCAGTGGCATGCCCACCGTTACAATTCCGGTGGTTCGATGTAACACGCCCGCGCCGTCGATCGGGCGTCTCAGCCGCACGCGTGACGTAATTGAGACAATCCCGCAAAAGGGAGATGGTTGCGGCAGTAGTGCCGAACAAACTCCGTGTACTACGGATTCGGACATCCCGTACACGGCGAGCGAGAAGCCTGCGCGGAAGAAGGCGGTGGAGAAGAAACGCCAGCAGGTGGCTGGAACCTTCCTCGCCCCTGCCCCCAAGCGTCGGCCAGTGTCGCGTAGTGGCCGCGCTGCCGATGAGGACAGCGACAGTGATATTTCCGAAATATCCATAGACGTTGACTGGTCTGAACGAAGCGGATCGCCAAGAGTCGAGCGTAGAGGACGCCCGCCAAGTACCGGCGAGTACGTCGGCCTGGCGGCGGCCAAGGAGCGCCACAACAAGGCGCTCCGGGAAGAACTGGAGCTCCTGAGGGAGCGAGAAGCACTGGACCCTTCTACTGGAGTCCGACCGCCGTCTAGGTCCTCCCGGCCACTGCCGGAAATTTTCGACCTAATGAGGGAGGCGAAAAGGCTGCCGCGACCGGACCTGGTGGCGGAAATGTTGAGATACGCCGACAATGTCCGGCGTGTGGCTGCGGCCTCCCGCAACTTAAAGGGGACCGCAGTCAGAGATTTAAGGGTATCAGCCAACACGATCGAGGCCTACGCCGTAGAGCTCGGCAAGAGGCCGGAATCGGAGGGCAGCGATGCCATACAGATTACGGAGCTCCGGCAGGCGCTGGCCTTGTCCGAGATGGACAAGGAGCGCTTACAGAGAAGCGTGGACAGTCTCCGCAAGGAGACTGCAGATATGAAGAGGCAAATCGAAGACTTGAGGACGCAGCTGATGGAGAGGGCAACTCCGGTGCCAATATGCCCACCCTCCCCACCACGCCCCATGGAGCCGGACCCAACGCCTCCAAGGAAGAGAAGGGCAAGTCAGTGCTCTTCCCCGATTGAGGAGGAATCACTGAAAAGGCGGGCTACGGAGACAGAGGCGACCCCTCTGCAGACTCCACAGGTGTCCACCGTTGAGGAGGAGATAGTTCTTCCCCACGTGATGGAAACAAGAGAAGAGGTACCACCAAGGAACACTGAGGTGGCGCAGCTCACCAGCCTTGTGACCTGCTTGGCGGAGACGGTAAGGAATCTTACCGAAGAGGTGCGAGGCAAGAAAGCCCAGGAGGCCACGCGAAGACGCGAAGCCTCTTCCCAGGGAAGCAGAGAGCGGAGGAGGGATACAACTCCAGTGCCACCTCCACCAGGGCCGCAACAAGGACGGCCGAAGATGACGAAGGCCCCAGCTGCGGAGACCTGGGCAACTGTTGTAGGCCGAAGGGCCAGAAGGGAAGAAAAGAAGAAGGCGGCGGCGGCAGCGGGGGAAGCTGCGCCATCCGCAGCGGCGCCCACACGGGTAAACAAGCCGCAGAAGAAGAAGCCAGCGCCGAAGAAAAAGGCGCAAGTGCCTAAAGCTCATGATATGGCGGCTCTCACCCTTACCATCCCTAAGGGTGGGAAGACCACATACGCTGAAGCCATGAGGAAAGCGGTGGAGGCAGTCCCCTCCACGCAAATCCAGGAGATCGGCATTGCGGAATTCAAAGTGAAGAAGTCGGCCACCGGGGGCATGATTCTGCGTGTTCCGGGCCCCGACGGACACAAAAAGGTAGCGGAGCTCGTCCGACGTCTGCAACCAGCATTCGAGGGGACGGAAGTCAAGTTTCGCCAGCCCACGCGGACCGTAGAGATGCGCGTCCTTGGACTAGACGATGCAGCGACAGAAGAAGAGGTGAAGGTCGCCTTGGCCGAGATAGCAGAACGCCCACCTGAGGACATACAGGTCGGGCAGATAAAGAGGTCACCCAGGAGTCTGGGGACCCTCTGGTTGAGGTGTCCCCTGGAAGCAGGGAGGACCCTCGAGAAAGCAGGCAAGGTCCGCGTGGGATGGACGACGGCGAGGATCGTTGTTCTGCCTCAACGTGCAATGCATTGTTTCAAGTGCTTGCACAAGGGGCATGCAGCCGCGATGTGCGACCAGGAAGAAGACCGGTCGCACAAATGTTATAAGTGCGGTGAAGAAGGGCACACTGCTAAACAGTGTTCTTCAGAAGGAAGCCAGTGCCCGCTCTGCCGCGATCTGGGCAGGCCGGCGAACCACCGACTGGGGGCGCGCGGGTGCGCCCCAAAACCAAGGCGTCCAGCCAGGCCGGCACAAAAGAAGACTGCCAGTCACGGCCGTCCTCAGCAAGAGGACAGGAGGGTGTAGTCCCACGGGGCTGCACCGTTCGGGGAGTTGTCTGGCAGACACCTAACCAGCATCCACGGCAGGTGTCTGTCAGGGCCGCAGGGGCTTCGAGCGGGGGCTCGGAGTCCCACCGAAAGCGGCCGGGGGCGAGTCGGCTGCGGCGTGGTTACGTGGCCGACTCGGTGCATTAGGCACAGGGGTGGGAATCATTCCTGAATGATTTCGAGGCGCGGCGCCTTAGCGCCAGCGGGGACGGCCGAGGTTGCAAGTAGATGATGATCGCCTCGGTCGTCCACACCGACGGGGTGGGAACCACCGAGGGGTTTTAGTCAGTAGGAATCTGACACTACCCCCGCTCCTCCCCCGGGGAGTGGGGGTGTCTATGAAGATTTCCCCTCGTAAAAAAAAAAAAAAAAAAAGGTTAGGTGGCGGAGGCGGGCGGACGAAGTGGTGCCGGGGTGGCACAAGTCGGATCTCCCACCTCCACGTGGTGTTCGCTGGGATAGAGGCACTCTACGCTCTTCGGAAGTCAATTGCTTCGGCGATTGGCTTCCCAAGGGTGAGGGCCTCTATGCTAACGGGAGAACGGCGGGTCCCCAGTGGGGGGCCTATGCTCACACCGTAAGCCTGTAGTCATGTTTTGCAGGAACGGGGAGCTTGCCTTAACCGGCTGGCTCGCGAGGAGTAAACCTCTATAAAAAATCCGCTGTGTGGTTCGCGGGGCGGAATACGGCCACGGTACCCCCTGCCTTGCGGTATGAGTCCGCATAAAAGGGGTGCTCCCGTCGTCCTTAAGTAGTCCCTGTGAGGCGTGAGGCGATGCCGGCGGGGTCTTCGGACCCTGGTAGGGCCTCCCAAGCCGGCAAGGCTTACGCTGAGGGGTGAAAACGGGGGCGGCGGGGGCGAGTGAGGACGCCTGAAATTAAGGTGTATAGGCAACCGTGCCGAGAATTGCGTGGCCGCCCAGGCGTAAAACAGGGCGGTCTCGAACGGTTCCCTCGGGGGTACCTGCCGGCCCCCCCGAGTATTCAACGGCTTCCCCGGGTAAGGCGGCTCTGCCCGGGGCGACCTCCCTTCCGACCCCACTCGTGGGACGTATCATGGATTGTCTTAAAAATAAAACTCAAGCTGTGGCAGACAGCTTTAAAAACGGCCACAAAAAAGAACAAGGAGCGGAGCAAAAGGGAGAGGGCAAGGACAACGGGAGGTTCACGGCTGTCACCACCAATCAGCCGATAGTGCGGTGCACCGACGTGCTGAAGACACCGGTGCGAATGATAAGGAGCGTGTCCTTGCCTAAGATTGAAGCGGAGGGCGGCACGTCACAAGGGCCCTCAACAGTGGAGAGCACGCCTCGAAACTCCGGCGGGGAGTCATCAGGTTCCGAATGGAGGACCACAAGGCGCGCCAAGGAGATTAGCCGGAAGCAGGAGAGAGGTGCGCGGGAGAGGTCCGCGGTGAGGATCGGAGACGGCATAGAAGCATCGGTCGTCTCGAAAACCAAGGCGCGAGCCGCGAGGAGACACAGGAAGGATGACGACGGAGAGGACTCGGGCTCCGACTCGTCGGTCATCTCGGTAGACTGGACGCCAACGAAAAGTGAGCGTATCGAGAGGAGAGGCAGACCCCCCACAACGGGGGAGTACGTGAACCTCGCTAAGGCTCAGGAGCGCCTCAATGAGGCAAAGAGGCAGTCGCTGCTCCTGGACAAGGAGCTGCGAGTTTGTGATGAGAGTCTACCGGCACCGGGACCCAGCCGTGGGAGCAAACCTCTGCCGGACGTGGAGGACCTATCGAGGGCGGCGAGGTGGTTACCCTCGGCGGATCTCTTCGCCGAGATGTTGAAAAACGCCGACCTGATAAGACGAGTCGCGGCGTGCTCGCAAAACCTTAAGGGCACGAACGTTCGGATTCTGAGGGTGGCCTCTAACACCATCGAGGCGTACTCGGCTGAGTTGGCCAAAAGACCAGAGGGGAGCGGCGCAAGGGTCCCGGAAAGTAGGGACGAGGAGCTGGAACGCCTGACAAGACAGCTCCAGGAAGCGGAGAATCAGCGTCGACAGATGGCAGCAGAGTTGGCGACGCTGAAGAAGCAAATAGAGGAGATGAGAAGTGGGCCGGCGTTTCCCGCCGCCACCACCACCGACCCCGTCCCCACGGGGACAGTAAGAAGGAGAGCGGGGACCAGGAGGAGGATCTCCTCGTCCTCTTCGGAGCGTGAGGTCGCCAAGCGCAGGCAGACAAGCGCTGTGGGGATGTGTGTGCCTGTGACCGCCCCACCATCGGCGATTGAGGACACACCGCCACCGCCGATGGAGATGACCATGGAGGAGCAGCGGACGGAGGAGCCGATAGAGACTCGGGAACCGCCGAGAGCGATGAGGCAGACGGAGACCGGCCGCGAGTTGGAAGCGACGAGGGAAACCCCGGCGGAGCAGCGACGGGGAGAGTCGGCAGATGCGGGGCTGGAGTCAGTGGTGGCTGCCCTCATCAGAAAGGTGGATGAACTCACAGCGGAAGTGAGAAAGGAAAAGTCGGGCACGACTCAGACCAGGCCCGGCAGAGATGGTCGGCAGAAGGCGCCTTCAAGAGGACCATCGGGGGTGCGCAAACAGCCGGCGCGCCAAACCCAGGAGGCAGGCCCTTCAAACCCACCCCCTCCACCCACCCCGTCCGTCCCCAAAGGGGAGACCTGGGCGACCGTGGTAGGGCGCAAGGCGAGACGGGAGCAGAAAAAGGCCCAGCAGAGTGAGACGGGGAAGTCTGCGAAGCAGACACCGATCAGGGGGAAAGCCGGAAATGGTACCGCAGCGACCGGCCCTAACAAACAGGCAGCGGCGCCGAAGAATAAGCCGAAACTGCCCAGACCGCCTAGGGCAGCAGCAGTTACCCTGACGGTACTGCCGGGAGGAGACACGACCTATTCACAGGTCATAAAGACAGCGATGCAAACTGTGGACAAGGAACAACTGAAGCAGTTGAACATCAATGAGTTCCGCATAAGAAAGGCGGCGACGGGAGGACTCATTCTGGGTATCCCAGGAGAGGAGTCGAAGAGGAAGGCGGAGCAACTAGCCGAAAAACTGAAGGGAGCCTTTGACCAGGACAAGGTCAGGGTGGCCAACCCGGTTCAAATGGCCGAAATTCGCCTGCTGGGGCTCGATGACTCGATCGAGCCCAAGGACGTCGCCGAGGCGCTGGCCGCATTGGGCGCAGTGAGGGCGGAGGAAATTAAGGTGGGCAGTATAAGAAGATCACCTACAACCATGGGGACTGTATGGGTTAAGTGCCCTGTAGCGGTGGCCAGGAGGGCCGAAGCCTCTAGGAGGATTTGTGTTGGATGGTCGTCCGCGAGGGTCGACGTCCTGGAGGCCCGGCCTAAACACTGCTTCCGGTGCCTCCAGAGGGGCCATGTGGCGGCTCAGTGCGACAGCGAGGTAGTCAGGAAGGGCCGGTGCTTTGCGTGCGGAAGCACGGCACACATCGCAGCGAGATGCACCGAAAAGTTGAATTGCCCCCTCTGTGCGGATCTGGGAAGACCCGCAGCGCATCGACTGGGGACGGCGGACTGCGCACCAGCCCCGCCCAAGAGAAAGAAGAAGGGCGGGAATAACGCCAATATAACGCGGGAAGCATCGGGGGTGACACCGACGGAATCGGCGAACGCGGCTCAATCGGAGCATGTACAAGTAGAGGGTGGGGACGCCATGGAGGTGGTAGGGGAAGCTACTACGTGATGGGGCCATTGAGCCCCATAATTCAGGCTAATGTGAACCACTCGGCGGGGGCGCAGGACCTACTGCTCCACACCCTCGCCGAGTGGGATTGTCCGTTGGGGGTGGTAGCGGAGCCCTACCGTGTCCCGGACCAGCCAAACTGGTTCGCGGATGCGGTGGGCTCCGACGCGACTATCGCGATAGTGGTTAGGGCAAAACCGGGGTCACCCCCCTGTTCCGCAATAGCCGCGGGGCGGGGGGCGGTGGCCGTTAAGTGGGGTGAAACAGCGGTGGTGGGCGTTTACGCACCGCCTCGTTGGCCTCTCGCTGAGTTCGAGGACGTTTTGGAGAGGGTGGGACAAATAGTCTCGCAATGTCCCTCCCAACGCGTGATTATTATGGGAGATTTCAATGCGCATGCGCGCGAATGGGGGTCCTCCAGAACGGACGCGAGAGGCGAGGCGACCCTGGATTGGGCGGCGGCACACGGCCTCCTGTTGGTTAACAGGGGCCAGGTGAGCACGTGCGTGCGGCCCCAGGGGGAGTCCATTGTGGATCTCACGTGGGCTTCCCCTGCGGTCGCGCGTACCGTCGCGAGCTGGCGGGTGGCGGAGGAGGTTGAAACATTAAGCGATCACCTCTACATTAGATTAGATTTCTCCTCCGACACCCGGTGCCGCCGGAGTAGACGCCCACCGCCGTGCAGGTGGGCGCTGAAGAGGCTCGACACGGATTATTTGGAGGCTGCTGCCCGCGTGGCTTGCTGGCCGGCTTCTCCGGTCAGGGAGGTCGCGGACGTCGAGGGTGAAGCTGAGTGGCTCCGGGACGCAGTGCAGGGCATCTGCGACGTGGCGATGCCCCGGGCCACTCCTCACCCGCGTCGGGCCGCATACTGGTGGACGCCGGAGATCGCATCGCTTCGCGATGCGTGTCTCCCTAGGCGCCGCCAGTATCAGCGTGCCCGACGTCGACGCAACCGCGACCCTGCGCGGGAGCAGCTTCTATGGGGGGAATATAGGAGCGCGGTAATTGCCTATCGCACGGCAATTCGGGAGTCCGAGGACCGGTCCTGGGACGAGTTCCTCGGCTCTCTGGAGCGGGATCGGTGGGGGCGCCCATACAAATTAGTTATGGGCAAATTACGACCGTGGGCCCCCCCGATAACCGAGAGCCTCGATCCCCAGACACTGGAGCGCGTCGTGGAGCGACTTTTTCCGGGAGATGATAATCCCCCGGCGCGCTCTGGGTCGTCGGCCCACCTTCAGTGGACCGACGATATGGGGGTCTCCGAGGGGGAGCTCGTCGATGCCGTCAGACGGGCTAGTGCCCGGAATACGGCTCCGGGTCCTGACGGCATACCGGGCCGGGTCTGGTCCTTGGTGCTGCCATTTTTAGGGGACAGGGTGTTGAGCCTCTTTAGCGCCTGCCTGCGAGAGGGGAGATTTCCATCGATTTGGAAATCGGGGCGGCTGGTCCTCTTGAAGAAAGAGGGAAAGAAGGATGGGGATCCTTCTGCGTACCGGCCGATCGTGTTGCTAGATGTCATAGGAAAGATATTCGAACGCATAATTGCGTCACGCTTAGTAGGGCACCTCTCCGGAGATGGTCCGGACGTGGCCGACTGCCAGTTCGGTTTTCGTAGGGGGCGAAGTACGGTGGATGCGATCAACAGAGTCCGCACCATCGCGCAGTCGGTCACGTCCAGGGGCGGGGTGGCGATTGCGATATCTTTGGATATCGTGAACGCCTTCAACACCCTGCCCCACCGGGTGATAATGGACGGGTTGGAGAGGCTAAATGTGCCTCCAGTTTTAACGAGGATACTCGGGGACTATCTCCGCGAGAGGTCGATTCACTGCACCGATCGGTCGGGCGCTTTGAGGACTTGGGGAGTTGAGCGGGGCGTACCTCAGGGATCGGCAGTCGGGCCGTTCCTGTGGCTCGTGGGGTACGACCCCGCTCTGTGCGCCCCGTTGCCACCGGGAGTTTTCATCACATGTTTTGCCGACGATACGCATATATTGGCAACGGGGCGTACATGGGAGAGGACCAGCCGCCTCGCGGAGTTGGCAGCCTCGGTGGTTGTTTCCGCGATCCGGGGGCTCGGGTTAGAGGTGGCTCCCCACAAAACCGAGGTGATGGCCTTCTGCCACACACGTGGGGACCCGCCTCCGGCCGGATCTCTGATCCGGGTAGACGGGGTCGATGTCCAGATCGGGTCCGAGATGCGCTATCTCGGACTCCGACTGGACAGCCACTGGAAGTTCGATGGCCACTTCGACGCGTTGGCCACCAGGTTGGAGCGGGTTGCGGGCGCGTTGGCGCGCCTATTGCCCAACCTGAGGGGTCCGAGCGAGAAGGTGCGTCGACTCTATATGGGGGTCGTGCGGAGTATGGCCCTGTACGGCGCCCCTGTTTGGGCTGCCGACCTGGCCGTCAGCCGCCACTCGCAGGGTGTTCTACGAAGAGTGGAACGGCGGCTGGCGATCAGGGTGGCGATGGGCTACCGCACGATCTCGTATGAGTCGGCGATGGTCCTGGCAGGTGTAATTCCCTGGAAGTTCCAGGCGGAGGTGGAGGCGGACGTGTACCGACACCGAAGCGCCCTCCGCCGGGTCGGGGATGTAGAGGGTATCCTGTCAGGGCCCAGCGTCGAAGAGGTCAGGCTCCAGGCCCGACGCGTTGCTGTCTCCCGCTGGCGCGCGGAACTCTGTGCCAGCGGGGCCGCGGAGAAGCGCGCTGTCGGGGCGATCCTTCCACACCTGGAACAGTGGATGGATCGCGGCCACGGGCGGCTCTCGTTCCGGCTCACACAGGTGCTGACTGGGCATGGGTGTTTTGCCCAGTACCTGTGCCGGATCGGCAGGGAGCGGTCGCCGGGCTGCCACCATTGCGGAGTAGGACCGGATACGGTGGAGCACACCGTCGAGGAATGCCCAGCATGGGCATGGCCTCGGCACTACTTGGAGTGCGAGGTCGGTGTGAACGTAAGCGTGAATGTGCTGGTTGAGAGAATGTTGAGTAGTGAGAACGAGTGGAAGGCCGTCGTCTCCTTCAGTGAGACGGTTATGTCCCTGAAGGAGGCGGCGGAGCGTGAACGGCAGCGTCGCGCTGGGGTGCCTGATAGTCGTGTGTTGAGGAGGAGAAGGCGACCGGGGAATCCGGACCCGGTTTCCCGGGCGCCCTCCTGAGTGTAGTGGGGCGGCGCGGCCTCTCCGCGTCGCCCGCGTGTGAATGAGTGACCGAGTGAATGTGTATGTATGTGTGTGTGCGTGTGATGTGTGTGCATGGTTAGAATTTTGTCGCGGGTTGTGGAGCTGCGGGGCGGCGTCGACCTCCTCGACGCCGGTTTGCCGCCCTCCGGATTTTGGGGTATGACCGCTCTGGGGTGGGTTTTCCGGACATGCTTGCCTCGGGGTGGGTCATGGCCGCAGGGGTCATGGGCGGGGGCCCATGACTCCATTGCACGCGGCCGCGGGGTCGAGTCGACGGCGGGCGTGATGACGTCGTCGACTCGGAAAATTGGGGGTTGGTTTTCATTCTTGTGGTGTGGGGGGCTTCTCCCCCCACACGAGTTGGGCGCCAATAGCGCAAATCGGCTGGCGGGTGGTGGCGCCGTTTTGTGCGTCGGGTCCCATCACCCGTCAAAGCCGTAGAGGGTGGGCATCACCGAGGGGTTTTAGTCAGTAGGAATCTGACACTACCCCCGCTCCTCCCCCGGGGAGTGGGGGTGTCTATGAAGATTTCCCCTCGTAAAAAAAAAAAAAAAAAAAAAGGTGGCGGAGGCGGCGGCGCATGCGCGCGAATGGGGGTCCTCCAGAACGGACGCGAGAGGCGAGGCGACCCTGGATTGGGCGGCGGCACACGGCCTCCTGTTGGTTAACAGGGGCCAGGTGAGCACGTGCGTGCGGCCCCAGGGGGAGTCCATTGTGGATCTCACGTGGGCTTCCCCTGCGGTCGCGCGTACCGTCGCGAGCTGGCGGGTGGCGGAGGAGGTTGAAACATTAAGCGATCACCTCTACATTAGATTAGATTTCTCCTCCGACACCCGGTGCCGCCGGAGTAGACGCCCACCGCCGTGCAGGTGGGCGTTGGGGAGGCTCGACACGGATTATTTGGAGGCTGCTGCCCGCGTGGCTTGCTGGCCGGCTTCTCCGGTCAGGGAGGTCGCGGACGTCGAGGGTGAAGCTGAGTGGCTCCGGGACACAGTGCAGGGCATCTGCGACGTGGCGATGCCCCGGGCCACTCCTCACCCGCGCCGGGCCGCATACTGGTGGACGCCGGAGATCGCATCGCTTCGCGATGCGTGTCTCCCTAGGCGCCGCCAGTATCAGCGTGCCCGACGTAGACGCAACCGCGACCCTGCGCGGGAGCAGCTCCTATGGGGGGAATATAGGAGCGCGGTAATTGCCTATCGCACGGCAATTCGGGAGTCCAAGGACCGGTCCTGGGACGAGTTCCTCGGCTCTCTGGAGCGGGATCGGTGGGGGCGCCCATATAAATTAGTTATGGGCAAGTTACGACCGTGGGCCCCCCCGATAACCGAGAGCCTCGATCCCCAGACACTGGAGCGCGTCGTGGAGCGGCTTTTTCCGGGAGATGATAATCCCCCGGCGCGCTCTGGGTCGTCGGCCCACCTTCAGTGGACCGACGATATGGGGGTCTCCGAGGGGGAGCTCGTCGATGCCGTCAGGCGGGCTAATGCCCGGAATACGGCTCCGGGTCCTGACGGCATACCGGGCCGGGTCTGGTCCTTGGTGCTGCCATTTTTAGGGGACAGGGTGTTGAGCCTCTTTAGCGCCTGCCTGCGAGAGGGAAAATTTCCATCTATATGGAAATCGGGGCGGCTGGTCCTCCTTAAGAAAGAGGGCAAGAGGGATGGGGATCCTTCTGCGTACCGGCCGATCGTGTTGCTAGATGTAATAGGCAAAATATTTGAACGCATTATTGCGTCACGTTTGGTAGGGCACCTCTCCGGAGATGGTCCGGACGTGGCCGACTGCCAGTTCGGTTTTCGTAGGGGACGAAGTACGGTGGACGCGGTGAGTAGGGTCCGCGCCATCGCGCAGTCGGTCACGTCCAGGGGCGGGGTGGCGATTGCGATATCTTTGGATATCGTGAACGCCTTCAACACCCTGCCCCACCGAGTGATTTTAGAGGGGTTGGAGAGGCTAAATGTGCCTCCACTGTTAACGCGGATACTCGGGGACTATCTCCAGGAGAGGTCGATTCACTGCACCGATCGGTCGGGCGCTTTGAGGACTTGGAGTGTTCGGCGGGGCGTGCCCCAGGGATCGGCAGTCGGGCCGTTCCTGTGGCTCGTGGGGTACGACCCCGCTCTGTGCGCCCCGTTGCCACCGGGAGTGTTTATCACATGTTTCGCCGACGACACGCATATATTGGCAACGGGGCGTACATGGGAGAGGACCAGCCGCCTCGCGGAGTTGGCAGCCTCGGTGGTTGTTTCCGCGATCCGGGGGCTCGGGTTGGAGGTGGCTCCCCACAAAACCGAGGTGATGGCCTTCTGCCACACACGTGGGGACCCGCCTCCGCCCGGAGCTCTGATCCGGGTAGACGGGGTCGATGTCCAGATCGGGTCCGAGATGCGCTATCTCGGACTCCGGCTGGACAGCCACTGGAAGTTCGATGGCCACTTCGACGCGTTGGCCCCCAGGTTGGAGCGGGTTGCGGGCGCGTTGGCGCGCCTATTGCCCAACCTGAGGGGTCCGAGCGAGAAGGTGCGCCGACTCTATATGGGGGTCGTGCGGAGTATGGCCCTGTACGGCGCCCCAGTTTGGGCTGCCGACCTGGCCGTCAGCCGCCACTCGCAGGGGGTTCTGCGAAGAGTGGAACGGCGGCTGGCGATCAGGGTGGCGATGGGCTACCGCACGATCTCGTATGAGTCGGCGATGGTCCTGGCAGGTGTAATTCCCTGGAAGTTCCAGGCGGAGGTGGAGGCGGACGTGCACCGGCACCGAAGCGCCCTCCGTCGGGTCGGGGATGTAGAGGGTATCCTGTCAGGGCCCAGCGTCGAAGAGGTCAGGCTCCAGGCCCGACGCGTTGCTGTCTCCCGCCGGCGCGCGGAACTCTATGCCAGCGGGGCCGCGGAGAAGCGCGCGGTCGGGGCGATCCTTCCACACCTGGAACAGTGGATGGATCGCGGCCACGGGCGGCTCTCGTTCCGGCTCACACAGGTGCTGACTGGGCATGGGTGTTTTGCCCAGTACCTGTGCCGGATCGGCAGGGAGCGGTCACCGGGCTGCCACCATTGCGGAGTAGGACCGGATACGGTGGAGCACACCGTCGAGGAATGCCCAGCATGGGCATGGCCTCGGCACTACTTGGAGTGCGAGGTCGGTGTGAACGTAAGCGTGAATGTGCTGGTTGAGAGAATGCTGAGTAGTGAGAACGAGTGGAAGGCCGTCGTCTCCTTCAGTGAAACGGTTATGTCCCTGAAGGAGGCGGCGGAGCGTGAACGGCAGCGTCGCGCTGGGGTGCCTGATAGTCGTGTGTTAAGGAGGAGAAGGCGACCGGGGAATCCGGACCCGGTTTCCCGGGCGCCCTCCTGAGTGTAGTGGGGCGGCGCGGCTTCTCCGCGTCGCCCGCGTGTGAATGAGTGACTGAGTGAATGTGAATGTATGCGTGCGTGCGTGTGATGGGTGTGTATGCTTAGAATTAAGTCGCGGGTTGTGGAGCTGCGGGGCGGCGTCGACCTCCTCGACGCCGGTTAGCCGCCCTCCAGATTTTAGGGGAATGATCGCCCTGGGGTGGGTTCACCGGATATGCTTCCCTCGGGGTGGGTCATGGCCGCAGGGGTCATGGGCGGGGGCCCATGACTCCATTGCA
This sequence comes from Megachile rotundata, assembly GCF_050947335.1. NCBI lineage: Eukaryota > Metazoa > Arthropoda > Insecta > Hymenoptera > Megachilidae > Megachile > Megachile rotundata. The sequence goes on along the minus strand of NW_027473489.1, from coordinate 105,030 downwards.
CGCGGCCGCGGGGTCGAGTCGACGGCGGGCGTGATGACGTCGTCGACTCGGAAATTTGGGGGTTGGGTATTATTTCTGTGGTGTGGGGGGCTTCTCCCCCCACACGAGTTGGGCGCTAATAGCGCAAATCGGCTGGCGGGTGGTGGCGCCGTTTTGTGCGTCGGGTCCCATCACCCGTCAAAGCCGTAGAGGGTGGGCATCACCGAGGGGTTTTAGTGAGTAGGAATCTCACACTACCCCCGCTCCTCCCCCGGGGAGTGGGGGTGTCTATGAAGATTTCCCCTCGTAAAAAAAAAAAAAAAAAAAAAAAAGGTGGCGGAGGCGGACGAACTGGTGCCGGGGTGGCACAAGTCGGATCTCCCACCTCCACGTGGTGTTCGCTGGGATAGAGGCACTCTATGCTCTTCGGAAGTCAATTGCTTCGGCGATTGGCTTCCCAAGGGTGAGGGCCTCTATGCTAACGGGAGAACGGCGGGTCCCCAGTGGGGGGCCTATGCTCACACCGTAAGCCTGTGGTCACGTTTCGCAGGAACGGGGGGGCTTGCCTTAACCGGCTGGCCCCGCGAGGAGTAAACCTCTATAAAAAATCCGCTGTGTGGTCGCGGGGCGGAATACGGCCACGGTATCCCCTGCCTGAGGTATGAGTCCTCATAAAAGGGGGTCGCTCCTGAAGTAGTTCCTATGATGTGCGAGGCCACGCCGGCGGGGTCTCCGGACCCTGGCAGGTACTACCATGCCGGACAGGTTCGCACGGAGGATCGAAAAGGGGGCGATTGGGGTTCGGGGGGTCGTCCCAAACTAAGGTGTGCAGGCAACCGTGCCGAGAGTTGCATGGCTGCCGGGACGTTAAACTGGGCAGTCTCTAACGGTTCCCTCGGGGGCACCTGCCGATCCCCCCGAGTAGCTAGGCTTCCCCGGGTATGGCGGCTCTGCCCGGGGTGACTTCATTTCCGACCATACTCGTGGGATTAGTATGGCAGAATCGACTTTCAAAACTTCAACGGTTGTGGCCGGCAACTCAAAAACCGGCCAATCAAGGGAGGCGTCGTTGGACAAGGAGAAGAAGCAGATCGGGGCGGGACAACTTCAGTCCATTGTATCAATACCGGTGGTGAGGTGCAGTACCCCGGCACCGTCAATCGGGCGTCTCAGTCGCACTCGCGACGTGATCGACAAGATCCCCAAAGGGGACGGGTGTGGTAGTAGTGCAGAACAGACACCCTGCACTACGGACTCCGAACTCCACTACACCGAGAATGAGAAGTTTGCGAGGAGGAAATGGGAGGAGAAGAAACGCCAGCAGCAGGCTGGAACCTTTCTCGCCCCCGCCCCCAAGCGGCGGCCGGTGTCTCGAAGCAGCCGCGCGGCCGAAGAGGATAGCGACTCGGACGTCTCGGAAGTGTCCATAGACATCGATTGGAACGAGAGGAGCGCTTCTCCTCGTGTGGAGCGAAGAGGACGTCCGCCAAGCACGGGCGAGTACGTCGGCTTGGCGGCGGCCAAGGAGCGCCACAACAAGGCGCTCCGAGAAGAGTTGGAGCTCTTAAGAGAGCGACACGCCTTGGACCCGACAACGGAAGTCCCACCGCCGTCCAGGTCCTCCGCGCCATTACCCGAAGTGTTCGACCTTATGATGGAGGCGAAGCGGCTGCCCCGCCCAGACTTGGTGGCCGAGATGTTGAGATACGCGGACAGCGTCCGGCGTGTGGCGGCGGCTTCCCGCAACCTAAAGGGTACCGCCGTCCGAGACTTGCGCGTATCTGCTAATGCGATTCAAGCATATGCCGTAGAGCTTGGCAAGAGGCCGGAGTCGGAGGGCAGCGATGCCGTGCAGATCACGGAGCTGCGGCAGGCGCTGGCCATGTCAGAAATGAACAAGGAGCGCCTGCAGAAGAACGTGGATAGTCTCCGAAAGGAGACAGAAGAAATGAAGAGGCAGATCGAGGATCTGAGGACACAGTTGATGGAGAGGGCAACTCCGGTGGCTATTTGCCCCCCCTCCCCGCCACGTCCGATGGAGCCGGACCCGACGCCCCCTCGAAAGAGGAGAGCGAGCCAGTGCTCTTCCCCGATAGAGGAAGAGCAATTGAAGAGGAGGGCGACGGAGGCAGCGGCGCAGCCCCTGCCAATAACACCGGAGCCCTGCATCGAGGTGGAGCCGGTTCTTCCGCCAGTGGAAGAACGAAGAGAGGAAGTGCCACCAAGGAACAGGGAGGTCGAGCACCTGACCAATCTTGTTACCACCTTGGCGGCGACGGTGAAGGACCTTGCGGAGGAGGTCCGGCGCGGGAAGGGCCAGGAAACCACCCGACCCCACGAGGCCCCCTCGCAGGGACGAAGAGGACCGAGGGAGGTCACTCCAGCGCCACCCCGAGCAAGGAGGGACGAGCAGCCGAAGACGGCAACAGCCCCAGCCCCGGAGACCTGGGCAACCGTGGTCGGCCGAAGGGCGAAGAGGGCTCAGAGGAAGGAGGCGGCGGCGGCAGCAGGGAAACAAGCTGCACCGACCGCAGCGGCGACTAGTCGACCCGTAAAAAAGCCGCCGAAGAAGAGAACCGCACCCAAGAAGTTGCAAGTGCCGAAAGTCCCTCAGATGGCCGCTCTCACTCTGACCATCCCGAAGGGTGGGAAAATGAGCTACACGGAGGCGATGAAGAAAGCGGTGGAGACGGTCCCCTCCATTGAGATCCAGGAGATTGGCATAGCAGAGTTCAAGGTGAAGAAATCGGCCACCGGGGGCATGATTCTGGGAGTCCCAGGACCCGGTGGTCAGGCCAAGGTGAAAGAACTCCTCCGTCGGCTGCAGCCGGCGTTCGAGGGCTCGGAGGTTAAGTTCCATCAGCCCGCTAGGACCGTCGACATGCGCGTCCTCGGGCTGGACGACGCAGCTACGAGCGAAGACGTCCAGAAGGCTCTGGCCGAGATTGGAGAGTGTCCACCTGGTGATATCCAGGTTGGACAAATCAAGCGGACGCCCAGGAGTCTGGGGACCCTCTGGTTGAGGTGTCCCCTCGAAACCGGACGCAAGATTGAGGAAGCCGGCAAAGTCAGGGTGGGATGGACCTCGGCGAGGGTGGTGGTGCTGCCCCACCGTCCCATGCACTGTTTCAAGTGTTTACACAAGGGGCACGCAGCCGCAATGTGCGACCAAGAGCACGACAGGTCGCGCAAGTGCTATAGATGCGGAGAGGAAGGCCATACCGCAAAGGAATGCAGTGCTGAGAAAAGTCAGTGCCCGTTATGCCGCGATTTGGGTCGACCGGCGGATCACAGATTGGGAGCCCGCGGGTGCGCTCCCAAACCAAGGAGACGTCCGACGCCGGCACAGACGACGCCCAATCGCGGCCGTCCTCAACAGGAGGACAGGAGGGTGTAGTCCCACGGGGCTGCACCGTTCGGGGAGTTGTCTGGCAGACACCTAACCAGCATCCACGGCAGGTGTCTGTCAGGGCCGCAGGGGCTTCGAGCGGGGGCTCGGAGTCCCACTGAAAGCGGCCGGGGGCGAGTCGGCTGCGGCGTGGTTACGTGGCCGACTCGGTGCATCAGGCACAGGGGTGGGAACTATTCCTGATAGTTTCGAGGCGAGGCGCCTTCTGCGCCAGCGGGGACGGCCGAGGTTGCAAGTAGATGATGATCGCCTCGGTCGTCCACACCGACGGGGTGGGAACCACCGAGGGGTTTTAGTCAGTAGGAATCTGACACTACCCCCGCTCCTCCCCCGAGGAGTGGGGGTGTCTATGAAGATTTCCCCTCGTAAAAAAAAAAAAAAAAAAAAAAAAAAAGGTTAGGTGGCGGAGGACCGGCTAACCCGCCACCCCCGCCCGCCCCAACAGCAGAGACTTGGGCGACAGTGGTGGGCCGCAAGGCAAGGCGGGAGGCGAGGAAGACGCAGGCCGCCGACAAAGCAGGGCCATCCAACGGGCCCAAGCAGCAGAACGCCGGGAAGACGGCGAAGAAGAGCACCGGCGCAGTACCAGCTAAGCCGGCCGCAGCGACTAAGCCGCGAGTCCCTCGGCCGCCGAGGACGGCGGCCGTCACATTGACGGTGCTGCCGGGAGGCGAGAAGACATACTCGCAAGTGATAAAAACTGCGATGGAGACCGTCAGCAAGGAGGAGCTCGCGAAGCTGGACATTAAAGAGTTTCGCCTACGAAAAGCAGCTACAGGTGGATTGATCCTCGGCATCCCCGGGGAACAATCGAGAGGAAAGGCCGAGAAGTTGGCGGAAAAGTTGAAGAGCGCTTTCGACGAGAAAGAAGTGAAAGTGGCCAGCCCGGTCCAGACGGCGGAAATACGCTTACTTGGGCTCGACGATTCCATCGAACCCAAGGACGTGGCGGAGGCGCTGGCCACATTGGGAGCAGTTAGACCCGAAGAAGTTAAAGTGGGTAATATCAAGAGGTCTCCTAGGGCTATGGGCACCGTGTGGGTGAAATGCCCGGTTGCAGTGGCCAGGAAGGCCGAAGCGTCCAAAAGAATCACGATAGGCTGGTCATCTGCAAGGGTTGACGTATTGGAGGCAAGGCCGAAGCACTGCTTCCGGTGTCTACAAAAAGGACACGTTGCGGCGCAGTGCGACAGCGAAGTCGACAGGAAAGGGCGGTGCTTTGCATGTGGGGCCACGGACCACATCGCGGCACGGTGCACGGCCAAACTTAATTGTCCGCTCTGTTCGGACCTGGGCAGGCCGGCGGCGCATAGACTGGGCACGGCAGATTGCGCGCCGGCCCCATCTAAAAGGAAGAGGAAGCAGGGCGAGAAAGTTCGCGAGACAGGGGAAGCCACGGGGAACGCGACGGAAAACCCGGCGGAGACGAGGGTTACTGAGGAGACGGTTTGTGAGTCTCAGAGCGAGGACGCCATGGAGGTGGCTGGGGAAGTTACTGCGTGATGGGGCCATTGAGCCCTATACTCCAGGCAAATGCGAACCACTCGGCGGGGGCGCAGGACCTACTGCTCCACACCCTCGCCGAGTGGGATAGTCCGTTGGGGGTGGTAGCGGAGCCCTACCGTGTCCCGGACCAGCCTCACTGGTTCGCGGATGCGGGGGGCTCCGACGCGACTATCGCGATAGTGGTGAGGGCTAAACCGGGGTCACCCCCCTGTTCCGCAATAGCCGCGGGGCGGGGGGCGGTGGCCGTTAAATGGGGTGAAACAGCGGTGGTGGGTGTCTATGCACCGCCTCGTTGGCCTCTCGCCGAGTTCGAGGAAGTTTTGGAGAGGGTGGGACAAATAGTCGCGCAATGTCCCTCCCAACGCGTACTTATTATGGGGGATTTTAATGCTCACGCGCGTGAATGGGGGTCCTCCAGAACGGACGCGAGAGGCGAGGCGACCCTGGATTGGGCGGCGGCATACGGCCTCCTGTTGGTTAACAGGGGCCAGGTGAGCACGTGCGTGCGGCCCCAGGGGGAGTCCATTGTGGATCTCACGTGGGCTTCCCCTGCGGTCGCGCGTACCGTCGCGAGCTGGCGGGTGGCGGAGGAAGTAGAGACATTGAGCGACCACCTTTATATTAGAGTAGATTTCTCCTCCGACACCCGGTGCCGCCGGAGTAGACGCCCACCGCCGTGCAGGTGGGCGCTGAAGAGGCTCGACACGGATTATTTGGAGGCTGCTGCCCGCGTGGCTTGCTGGCCGGCTTCTCCGGTCAGGGAGGTCGCGGACGTCGAGGGTGAAGCTGAGTGGCTCCGGGACACAGTGCAGGGAATCTGCGACGTGGCGATGCCCCGGGCCACTCCTCACCCGCGTCGGGCCGCATACTGGTGGACGCCGGAGATCGCATCGCTTCGCGATGCGTGTCTCCCTAGGCGCCGCCGGTATCAGCGTGCCCGACGTAGACGCAACCGCGACCCCGCGCGGGAGCAGCTTCTATGGGGTGAATATAGGAGCGCGGTAATTGCCTATCGCACGGCAATTCGGGAGTCCAAGGACCGGTCCTGGGACGAGTTCCTCGGCTCTCTGGAGCGGGATCGGTGGGGGCGCCCTTATAAGTTAGTGATGGGGAAATTGAGACCGTGGGCCCCCCCGATAACTGAGAGCCTCGACCCCCAGACACTGGGGCGCGTCGTGGAAACGTTGTTTCCGCGGGATGATAGTCCCTCGACGCGCTCCGGGTCGCCGGCCCACCTTCAGTGGACCGACGATATGGGGGTCTCCGAGGGGGAGCTCGTCGATGCCGTCAGGCGGGCTAGTGCCCGGAATACGGCTCCGGGTCCTGACGGCATACCGGGCCGGGTCTGGTCCTTGGTGCTGCCTTTTTTAGGGGACAGGGTGTTGAGCCTCTTTAGCGCCTGCCTGCGAGAGGGGAGATTTCCATCGATTTGGAAATCGGGGCGGCTGGTCCTCTTGAAGAAAGAGGGAAAGAAGGATGGGGATCCTTCTGCGTACCGGCCGATCGTGTTGCTAGATGTCATCGGAAAGATATTTGAGCGTATAATAGCGTCACGTTTGGTAGGGCACCTCTCCGGAGATGGTCCGGACGTGGCCGACTGCCAGTTCGGTTTTCGACAGGGGAGAAGTACGGTGGATGCGATAAACAGGGTACGCACCATCGCGCAGTCGGTCACGTCCAGGGGCGGGGTGGCGATCGCGATATCTCTGGATATCGTGAACGCCTTCAACACCCTGCCCCACCGAGTGATTTTAGAGGGGTTGGAGAGGCTAAACGTGCCTCCAGTTTTAACGAGGATACTCGGGGACTATCTCCGCGAGAGGTCCATTCACTGCACCGATCGGTCGGGCGCTTTGAGGACTTGGGGGGTTGAGCGGGGCGTACCTCAGGGATCGGCAGTCGGGCCGTTCCTGTGGCTCGTGGGGTACGACCCCGCTCTGTGCGCCCCGTTGCCACCGGGAGTGTTTATCACATGCTTCGCCGACGACACGCATATATTGGCAACGGGGCGTACATGGGAGAGGACCAGCCGCCTCGCGGAGTTGGCAGCCTCGGTGGTTGTTTCCGCGATCCGGGGGCTCGGGTTGGAGGTGGCTCCCCACAAAACCGAGGTGATGGCCTTCTGCCACACACGTGGGGACCCGCCTCCGGCCGGATCTCTGATCCGGGTAGACGGGGTCGAGGTCCAGATCGGGTCCGAGATGCGCTATCTCGGACTCCGGCTGGACAGCCACTGGAAGTTCGATGGCCACTTCGACGCGTTGGCCCCCAGGTTGGAGCGGGTTGCGGGCGCGTTGGCGCGCCTATTGCCCAACCTGAGGGGTCCGAGCGAGAAGGTGCGTCGACTCTATATGGGGGTCGTGCGGAGTATGGCCCTGTACGGCGCCCCTGTTTGGGCTGCCGACCTGGCCGTCAGCCGCCAATCGCAGGGTGTTCTGCGAAGAGTGGAACGGCGGCTGGCGATCAGGGTGGCGATGGGCTACCGCACGATCTCGTATGGGTCGGCGATGGTCCTGGCAGGTGTAATTCCCTGGAAGTTCCAGGCGGAGGTGGAGGCGGACGTGTACCGTCACAGAAGCGCCCTCCGTCGGGTCGGGGATGTAGAGGGTATCCTGTCAGGGCCCAGCGTCGAAGAGGTCAGGCTCCAGGCCCGACGCGTTGCTGTCTCCCGCTGGCGCGCGGAACTTTATGCCAGCGGGGCCGCGGAGAAGCGCGCTGTCGGGGCGATCCTTCCACACCTGGAACAGTGGATGGATCGCGGCCACGGGCGACTCTCGTTCCGGCTCACACAGGTGCTGACTGGGCATGGGTGTTTTGCCCAGTACCTGTGCCGGATCGGCAGGGAGCGGTCACCGGGCTGCCACCATTGTGGGGTGGGCCCAGATACCGTAGAACATACGGTAGAGGAGTGTCCGGCCTGGGCATGGCCGCGACACTACCTCGTGTGTGAGGTCGGTGTGAATGTAAGCGTGAATGTGCTTGTTGAGAGAATGTTGAGTAGCGAGAACGAGTGGAAGGCCGTCGTCTCCTTCAGCGAGACTGTTATGTCCCTGAAGGAGGCGGCGGAGCGTGAACGGCAGCGTCGCGCTGGGGTGCCTGATAGCCGTGTGTTGAGGAGGAGAAGGCGACCGGGGAATCCGGGCCCGGTTTCCCGGGCGCCCTCCTGAGTGTAGTGGGGCGGCGCGGCTTCTCCGCGTCGCCCGCGTGTGAATGAGTGACCGAGTGAATGTGTATGTATGTGTGTGTGCGTGTGATGTGTGTGCATGGTTAGAATTTAGTCGCGGGTTGTGGAGCTGCGGGGCGGCGTCGACCTCCTCGACGCCGGTTGGCCGCCCTCCAGATTTTAGGGGAATGATCGCCCTGGGGTGGGTTCACCGGACAAGCTTCCCTCGGGGTGGGTCATGGCCGCAGGGGTCATGGGCGGGGGCCCATGACTCCATTGCACGCGGCCGCGGGGTCGAGTCAACGGCGGGCGTGATGACGTCGTCGACTCGGAAATTTGGGGGTTGGGTATTATTTCTGTGGTGTGGGGGGCTTCTCCCCCCACACGAGTTGGGCGCTAATAGCGCAAATCGGCTGGCGGGTGGTGGCGCCGTTTTGTGCGTCGGGTCCCATCACCCGTCAAAGCCGTAGAGGGTGGGCATCACCGAGGGGTTTTAGTGAGTAGGAATCTCACACTACCCCCGCTCCTCCCCCGGGGAGTGGGGGTGTCTATGAAGATTTCCCCTCGTAAAAAAAAAAAAAAAAAAAAAAAAAAGGTTAGGTGGCGGGGCGGGGCGGACGAACTGGTGCCGGGGTGGCACAAGTCGGATCTCCCACCTCCACGTGGTGTTCGCTGGGATAGAGGCACTCTACGCTCTTCGGAAGTCAATTACTTCGGCGATTGGCTTCCCAAGGGTGAGGGCCTCTATGCTAACGGGAGAACGGCGGGTCCCCAGTGGGGGGCCTATGCTCACACCGTAAGCCTGTGGTCACGTTTCGCAGGAACGGGGGGGCTTGCCTTAACCGGCTGGCCCCGCGAGGAGTAAACCTCTATAAAAAATCCGCTGTGTGGTCGCGGGGCGGAATACGGCCACGGTATCCCCTGCCTGAGGTATGAGTCCTCATAAAAGGGGGTCGCTCCTGAAGTAGTTCCTATGATGTGCGAGGCTACGCCGGCGGGGTCTCCGGACCCTGGCAGGTACTACCATGCCGGACAGGTTCGCACGGAGGATCGAAAAGGGGGCGATTGGGGTTCGGGGGGTCGTCCCAAACTAAGGTGTGCAGGCAACCGTGCCGAGAGTTGCGTGGCTGCCGGGACGTTAAACTGGGCAGTCTCTAACGGTTCCCTCGGGGGCACCTGCCGATCCCCCCGAGTAGCTAGGCTTCCCCGGGTATGGCGGCTCTGCCCGGGGTGACTTCATTTCCGACCATACTCGTGGGATTAGTATGGCAGTATCGACTTTTAAAACTTCAACGGTTGTGGCCGGCAACTCAAAAACCGGCCAATCAAGGGAGAAGACGTTGGACGAGGAGCAGAAGAAGAAGGGGGCGGGACAACTGCAGTCCATCGTCTCGATCCCGGTCGTGAGGTGCAGTACACCGGCACCGGCAATCGGGCGACTGAGTCGCACTCGCGACGTTATAGATAAGATCCCCAAAGGGGACGGGTGCGGCAGTAGTGCGGAACAAACCCCATGCACTACGGACTCCGAAGTCCAATACACGGAGAACGAACGGTTCGCACGTGAAATGTGGGCCGAGAGGAGGCGTCGACAGGAAGCTGGGACATTCGTCGCCCCTGCCCCCAAGCGTCGCCCGTCTTCGAGGAGCAGTCGCCGCGCTGAAGAGGACAGTGACAGCGACATTTCGGAAATGTCCATAGACGTCACGTGGCCTGAGAGGAGCGACTCCCCGCGCGTGGAGAGAAGAGGAAGGCCGCCAAGCACAGGCGAATACGTCGGCTTGGCGGCGGCGAAAGAGCGCCACAATCGAGCGCTCCGCGAGGAAATGGAGCTCCGGAGGGAGCAGCGGGCGATGGATCCAGCCACGGAGATCCCACAGCCGTCGAGGTCCTCCCGCCCCTTGCCGGAAATAATGGAATTAATGGTCGAGGCGAAGAGGCTGCCAGGTCCTGACCTGGTGGCAGAAATGTTGCGGTATGCGAACAACGTCCGGCGGGTTGCGGCGGCCTCCCGCAACCTGAAGGGGACGTCGGTGCGCGAATTAAGGATGTCGGCCAACACCATCGAGGCCTACGCGGTGGAGTTGGGTAAAAGGCCGCAGTCGGAGGGGAGCGACGCCCTCCAGATCCAGGAGCTCAGGCAGGCGCTGGGCCTGGCCCAAATTGAAAAAGAACGCCTGCAGAGGGACGTCGAGGGTCTGCGCAAGGAGACTGACGATATGAAGCGGCAGATCGAAGAGCTGAGGACGCAGTTAATGGAGAGGGCGACTCCAGTGGCAACAACATGCCCCCCCTCCCCATCACGTCCGATGGAGCCCGACCCGACGCCTCCACGGAAGAGGAGAGCGAGTCAATGCTCTTCCCCGATAGAGGAAGAGCAATTGAAGAGGAGGGCAACGGAGGCAGTGGCGCAGCCCCTGCCAACATCACCGGAGCCCTGCATCGAGGTGGAACCGGTTCTTCCACTAGTGGAAGAACGGAGAGAAGAGGAGCCGCCGAGGAGCAAGGAGGTTGAACAATTAACCAACCTTGTAACAACCTTGGCGGCGACGGTGAGAGAACTTGCGGAGGAGGTCCGGCGCGGGAAGGGCCAGGAGACCACCCGATCCCGGGAGGCCCCCTCGCAGGGGCGAAGAGGACCGAGGGAAGTCACCCCAGCGCCACCCCGAGCAAGGAGGGATGAGCAACCGAAGACGGCAACGGTCCCAGCCCCGGAGACCTGGGCAACCGTAGTCGGTCGAAGGGCGAAAAAGGCCCAGAGGATGGAGGCGGCGGCTGCAGCAGGGGAAGCTGCGCCGACCGCTGCGGTGGCTAGTCGGCCCACTAAGAAGAAGCCGCAGAAGAAGAGACCTGCACCCAAGAAGGTGCAAGTGCCGAAGGTCCCTCAGATGGCTGCCCTGACCTTGACCATCCCGAAAGGCGGGAAAACAACCTATTCTGAGGCGATGAAGAAAGCGGTGGAGACGGTCCCCTCCACCGAGATCCAGCAGATAGGAATCACCGAGTTTAAGGTGAAAAAGTCGGCCACCGGGGGCATGATCCTGGGAGTCCCGGGCCCCGGTGGTCAGGCTAAGGTGAAGGAGCTCCTCCGTCGGCTCAAACCGGCGTTCGAGGGATCGGAAGTAAAGTTCCACCAGCCCACCAGGACCGTGGACATGCGTGTCATTGGGCTGGACGATGCTGCCACGAGCGAGGACGTTCAAAAGGCTCTGGCCGAGTTAGGCGAATGCCCACCCGAGGAGATCAAGGTGGGACCAATCAAGCGGACGCCCAGGAGTCTGGGGACCCTCTGGATGAGGTGTCCCCTGGAAGCAGGACGCAAGATCGAGGAAGCTGGTAAAGTCAGGGTTGGATGGACCTCGGCGAGGGTTGTAGTTCTGCCACATCGCCCTATGCATTGTTTCAAATGTCTGCATAGGGGGCATGCCGCCGCTTTGTGCGACCAACAAGAAGATCGGTCGCACAAATGCTACAAATGCGGAGAGGAAGGACACGTCGCAAAGACCTGTAGTGCGGAGAAGAGCCAGTGCCCGTTATGCCGCGATTTGGGCCGACCGGCGGACCATAGACTGGGAGCTCGCGGGTGCGCTCCCAAACCAAGGAGACGTCCGACGCCGGCACAGAAGACGCCCAATCGCGGCCGTCCTCAACAGGAGGACAGGAGGGTGTAGTCCCACGGGGCTACACCGTTCGGGGAGTTGTCTGGCAGACACCTAACCAGCATCCACGGCAGGTGTCTGTCAGGGCTGCAGGGGCTTCGAGCGGGGGCTCGGAGTCCCACTGAAAGCGGCCGGGGGCGAGTCGGCCTCGGCGTGGTTACGTGGCCGACTCGGTGCATTAGGCACAGGGGTGGGAACTATTCCTGATAGTTTCGAGGCGAGGCGCCTTCTGCGCCAGCGGGGACGGCCGAGGATGAGAGTAGACCATAGTCGCCTCGGCCGTCCATACCGACGGGGTGGGAACCACCGAGGGGTTTTAGTCAGTAGGAATCTGACACTACCCCCGCTCCTCCCCCGAGGAGTGGGGGTGTCTATGAAGATTTCCCCTCGTAAAAAAAAAAAAAAAAAAAAGGTGGCGGGGCGGACGAACTGGTGCCGGGGTGGCACAAGTCGGATCTCCCACCTCCACGTGGTGTTCGCTGGGATAGAGGAACTGCGCCTTCGGTAGTCGATCGCTTCGGTGGTTGGCTACCCAAGGCCGAGGGCCTCTATGCTAACGGGAGAACGGCGGGTCCCCAGTGGGGGGCCTATGCTCACACCGTAAGCCTGTGGTCACGTTTCGCAGGAACGGGGGGGCTTGCCTTAACCGGCTGGCCCCGCGAGGAGTAAACCTCTATAAAAAATCCGCTGTGTGGTCGCGGGGCGGAATACGGCCACGGTATCCCCTGCCTGAGGTATGAGTCCTCATAAAAGGGGGTCGCTCCTGAAGTAGTTCCTATGAGGTGCGAGGCTACGCCGGCGGGGTCTCCGGACCCTGGCAGGTACTACCATGCCGGACAGGTTCGCACGGAGGATCGAAAAGGGGGTGATTGGGGTTCGGGGGGTCGTCCCAAACTAAGGTGTGCAGGCAACCGTGCCGAGAGTTGCATGGCTGCCGGGACGTTAAACTGGGCAGTCTCTAACGGTTCCCTCGGGGGCACCTGCCGATCCCCCCGAGTAGCTAGGCTTCCCCGGGTATGGCGGCTCTGCCCGGGGTGACTTCATTTCCGACCATACTCGTGGGACCAGTATGGCAGATCTTAATTCAAACAAACCAAGCGTTGTGGCCGGCAACTCAAAAACCGGCCAACCAAGGGAGACGGCGTTGGGCGAAGGTCAGAAGAAGAAGGAGGCGGGACAATTGAGTTCCATTGTCTCGATACCGGTGGTGCGGTGCAGTACACCGGCACCAACAGTCGAGCGATTGAGTCGCACTCGCGACGTAATCGATAAGATCCCCAAAGGGGACGGGTGTGGAAGCAGCGCCGAACAGACGCCGTGCAGCACCGACTCGGAGAGACCAGACACTGCCGGCGAAGCGTTTGCAAGGCAGATGTGGACGGAGAAGCGCCGCCAGCAGCAGACGGGTACGTTTGTGGCCCCCCCGGCCCCAAAACGACGCCCATCGTCGCGGAGCAGCCGTGTTGCTGAAGAAGACAGCGATAGCGATATTTCGGATATCTCCATCGACGTGGACTGGTCGGTGAGAAGCGGATCGCCACGCGTGGAAAGGAGAGGGCGCCCGCCAAGTACCGGAGAGTACGTTGGACTGGCGGAAGCGAAGGAGCGCCACAATCGAGCGCTCCGCGAAGAATTGGAGCTCCTAAGGGAGCGGCATGCTCTGGACCCTAGCACGGAGGTCCCACCGCCCTGCAGGTCCTCCAAGCCATTGCCGGAGCTCTTTGACCTAATGAGGGAGGCGAAGAGGCTACCTTGCCCGGACTTGGTAGCGCAGATGCTCAAGAACGCGGATAACGTTCGGCGAGTGGCGGCGGCATCCCGAAACCTAAAGGGAACAGCCGTGAGGGACTTGAGGGTATGCGCCAATACAATCCAGGCGTACGCCGTCGAACTCGGTAAGAGGCCGGAATCCGAGGGGAGTGACGCGCTCCAGATTAGCGAGCTGCGGCAGGCGCTCGCAATGGCGGAAATGGAGAAGGAGCGTCTGCAGAAGGATGTAGATAGTCTCCGCAAGGAGACACATGACATGCGACGCGAGATGGAAAGTCTCAGGAGGGAAATTGCGGAGAGGGTAGTCCCGGTGACGCCCTGCCCGCCCTCCCCGTTACGTCCGATGGAGATGGAGCCGGAACAGACGCCTCCGCGTAAAAGAAGAGCCAGCCAATGCTCCTCTCCCATTGAAGAGGAAGCGTTGAAGAGGAGAGCGACGGAGACAGAGGCGATAACACCACCGGAGCCCGTCGTAGAAGAGGTCCTAGTTCCACAAATGGTGGAACAGAGGGAAGAAGAGCTGCCTAAAAACAGGGAGGTGGAACACCTCACCACCCTGGTCACAAGCTTGGCGGCGACGGTGAGGGACCTCACCGAAGAGGTTCGGGGCAAGAAAGCCCAGGAGGCCGCCCGACATCAAGAGGTACCCCCGCGGGCAAGAAGTGAACGTAGGAGGGATGCCGCTCCAGCGCCACCTCCAACTAGGCCGCAAGAGCAGCCGAAGAGGACAACTGCCCCCCAGGAGACATGGGCGACTGTAGTCGGCCGAAGAGCCAAGAGGGCAGAGAAGAGGAATGCGGCAGCGGCGGCTGGACAAGCCGCACCGACCGCATCGGCGACCAACCAGGCTAAAAAGCCCAAGGCGCCGAAGAAGAAGACCCCACCGAAGAAGGTGCAGGTGCCGAGGGTCCCGCAGATGGCAGCTCTCACCCTTACCATCCCTAAGGGTGGGAGCACCACGTATAGCGAGGCCATGAGGAAGGCGGTGGCGACAGTTCCCTCCGACCAGATCCAAGAGTTGGGAATTACGGAATTTAAAGTTAAAAAGTCCGTAACAGGAGGTATGATCCTGGGAGTCCCGGGCCCTGACGGGCAGAAGAAGGTGGCCGAGCTTCTCCGACGCCTTCAGCCTGCGTTCGAGGGCTCGGAGGTGCGGTTCCGGCAGCCCACAAGGACTGTGGAGATGAGGGTTCTCGGGCTGGACGACGCCGCAACAGAGGAGGAAGTTAAGGCCGCCCTGGCCGAGATAGGCAACTGCTCACCTGATGACATTCAGGTTGGGCAAATACGGAGGACACCCAGGAGTCTGGGGACCCTCTGGTTCAGGTGCCCCCTAGATGCAGGGAGGGCGATAGAGGATGTAGGCAAGGTCCGCGTGGGGTGGACGTCGGCCAGGATCGTCGTGCTGCCTCGCAGAGCAATGCACTGTTTCAAGTGCCTGCACAAGGGGCATGCAGCCGTGATGTGTGACCAAGAGCAGGACAGATCACACAACTGTTATAAGTGCGGCGAAGAGGGGCACACCGCTAAAGAGTGTAATGCGGAGAAGACCACATGCCCGCTATGTCGCGATCTGGGCCGCCCGGCCGACCATCGCTTAGGAGCCCGCGGGTGTGCTCCTAAGCCCAGGAGACCCGTTAAGCCGGCAAAAGAGAAGGAGACGCCCAGTCGCGGTCGTCCTCGTAAGGAGGATAGGAGGGTGTAGTCCCACGGGACTGCACCGTTCGGGGAGTTGTCTGGCAGACACCTAACCAGCATCCACGGCAGGTGTCTGTCAGGGCCGCAGGGGCTTCGAGCGGGGGCTCGGAGTCCCACTGAAAGCGGCCGGGGGCGAGTCGGCTGCGGCGTGGTTACGTGGCCGACTCGGTGCATTAGGCACAGGGGTGGGAATCATTCCTGATATGATTTCGAGGCGCGGCGCCTTAGCGCCAGCGGGGACGGCCGAGGTTGCAAGTAGATGATGATCGCCTCGGTCGTCCACACCGACGGGGTGGGAACCACCGAGGGGTTTTAGTCAGTAGGAATCTGACACTACCCCCGCTCCTCCCCCGGGGAGTGGGGGTGTCTATGAAGATTTCCCCTCGTAAAAAAAAAAAAAAAAAAAAAAAGGTTAGGTGGCGGACGAACTGGTGCCGGGGTGGCACAAGTCGGATCTCCCACCTCCACGTGGTGTTCGCTGGGATAGAGGAACTGCGCCTTTGGTAGTCGACCACTTCGGTGGTTGGCTACCCAAGGCCGAGGGCCTCTATGCTAACGGGAGAACGGCGGGTCCCCAGCGGGGGGCCTATGCTCACACCGTAAGCCTGTGGTCATGTTTCGCAGGAACGGGGGGGCTTGCCTTAACCGGCTGGCCCCGCGAGGAGTAAACCTCTATAAAAAATCCGCTGTGTGGTCGCGGGGCGGAATACGGCCACGGTATCCCCTGCCTGAGGTATGAGTCCTCATAAAAGGGGGTCGCTCCCGAAGTAGGTCCGATGATGTGTCGAGGCTATGTCGGCGGGGTCTTAGGACCCTGGCAGGTACTACCATGCCGGACAGGCTCGCACGGAGGATCGAAAAAGGGGGCGATTGGGGTTCGGGGGGTCGTCCCAAACTAAGGTGTGCAGGCAACCGTGCCGAGAGTTGCATGGCTGCCGGGACGTTAAACTGGGCAGTCTCTAACGGTTCCCTCGGGGGCACCTGCCGATCCCCCCGAGTAGCTAGGCTTCCCCGGGTATGGCGGCTCTGCCCGGGGTGACTTCATTTCCGACCTTCCTCGTGGGACTAGCATGGAAGATTCGAACAAAAACAAACCCAACGTTGTGGCCGCCAACGCTAAAAGCGGCCAAACACAAGAGAAGAAGGGGGTTCGAGAGGAGCGTGGAAAGAAGGACGCGCAAAGTATGCCGAGCATTAGCGGCATGGCCACCGTAACCATCCCGGTGGTGAGATGCAATACGCCCGCTCCGTCGGTAGGGCGTTTACGAAGTACGCGCGACGTCATCGAGAGCGTTCCTCAGAGGGGTGATGGCTGCGGAAGCAGCGCCGAGCAAACGCCTTGTAGCTCGGACTCCGACAGGCCGGACACGGCCCACGAGAGATTTGCGAGGCAGAAGTGGGCGGAGAGACAGAGCCAGCGAGACGCTGCGGCTTTCGCCGCTCCGGCACCGAAGCGACGAGCACCAACACGAGCCGTCGTCGGGGATGACGACAGTGGGAGTGACATCTCCGAAATTTCCATCGACGTGGATTGGTCGGAGAGGAGCGTCTCTCCCCGCGTTGAGAGAAGAGGACGTCCGCCAAGCACGGGCGAGTACGTCGGCTTGGCGGCGGCTAAGGAGCGCCACAACAGGGCGCTCCGGGATGAAAGGGAGCTCCTGAGGGAGCGAAGGGCTATGGATCCGGCTAATGAAGTCCCACAGCCGCATAGGTCCTCTAAGCCCCTGCCGGAGTTAGTGGACCTCATGATGGAGGCGAAGAGCTTACCCCGCCCAGACCTTGTGGCGGAGATGTTGAGGTACGCGGATAGTGTGCGACGCGTGGCGGCAGCTTCCCGCAATTTGAAGGGGACCTCCGTCAGGGAGTTGCGGGTGTCAGCCAATGCCATACAGGCATATGCCGTTGAGCTCGGCAAAAGACCGGAGTCTGAAGGAGGGGATGCCCTTCAGATCGCCGAGCTGCGGCAGGCACTCGCCCTGTCGGAGTCGAACAAGGAGCGTCTCCAGAGAAGTGTGGATAGTCTCCGTCAGGAGACGGAGGAGATGAAGCGGCAGATGGAGGAACTCAGAAGAGAGTTGGCGGAGAGGACAGCTCCGATGGCTGTACGCCCCCCCTCTCCACCGCACCCTATGGTGCCGGAGTCAACGCCCCCACGCAAGAGGAGGGCAAGCCAGCGCTCGTCCCCCTCTTCACCCATCGAGGAAGAAGGACTGAAGAGGAGAGCCACGGAAGCGGAGATGGTGACCCTATCGGTATCGCCGGAACCCTGCCCCGAGACGGATCTGGTCGCCCCACGCGTGGAGGAGCGACGGGAGGTGCAGTCGCCGAGAGACAAGGAGGTGGAGCACCTCGCCGGCCTTGTTACCAGCTTGGCGACTATGGTGAGTGACCTCACTGAAGAGGTCCGTGGCAGGAAGTGCCAGGAAACGGCAAACTCACGTGAGGCCCACACTCCCCAGGGGAGAAAAGAACAGAGGAGGGATGCTGCCCCAGCACCGCCTCTTCCAAGGCCGCAACAAGAGCGGCAGAAGACGCATACGGCCCCCGCCCCGGAAACCTGGGCAACCGTAGTTGGCCGAAGGGCTAAGCGGGCGCAGAGGAAGCAGGCGGAGGATGCCGCGGGTGAAGCTGCACCACCCGCAGCGGCGACTACACGGGGTAACCCGAGGCCAAAGCCGCAGAGAAAGAAGAAGCCCGCACCAAAAAAGGTGCAAGTGCCAAGGGTCCACGAGATGGCGGCCCTCACCTTGACCATCCCGAGAGGTGGGAAGACGTCGTACTCGGAGGCTATGAGGAAGGCGGTGGAGACTGTTCCCTCCACCGAAATCCAGGAGATGGGTATAACCGAGTTTAAGGTTAAGAAGTCGGCCACCGGGGGCATGATACTGGGAGTCCCAGGCCCCGGTGGACAGGAAAAAGTGAAGGAGCTCCTCCGTCGGCTGAAGCCGGCGTTCGAGGGCTCGGACGTCCAGTTCCGCCAGCCCGTAAGGACCGTGGAAATGCGTGTCCTCGGACTGGACGACGCGGCGACGAGCGAAGAAGTCCAAAAGGCTCTAGCCGAGATAGGAAAGTGCCCACCGGAGGAAATCCGCGTGGGCGACATCAAGAGGACGCCCAGGGCACTGGGAACGCTCTGGATGCGGTGCAGCCTGGAAACAGGAAAGAAGATTGAGGAAGTGGGGAAAGTCCGCGTGGGCTGGACGACGGCAAGGATAGTGGTGCTGCCCCGGCGTGCTATGCACTGCTATAAGTGCTTACATAAGGGGCACGCAGCCGCCATGTGCGACCAGGAGCACGATAGGTCACATGTGCTACAAGTGCGGCGAAGAAGGTCATACGGCAAAACAGTGCCCAGCCGAGGAAAGTAAATGCCCGCTATGCCGCGATCTGGACAGGCCGGCTAATCACCGACTGGGGGCGCGCGGGTGCGCCCCAAAACCAAGGCGCCCAGTCAAGGCGGCACAGAAGACGAATGCCGGTCGCGGCCGTCCTCAACAGGAGGACAGGAGGGTGTAGTCCCACGGGGCTGCACCGTTCGGGGAGTCGTCTGGCAGACACCTAACCAGCATCCACGGCAGGTGTCTGTCAGGGCCGCAGGGGCTTCGAGCGGGGGCTCGGAGTACCACTGAAAGCGGCCGGGGGCGAGTCGGCTGCGGCGTGGTTACGAGGCCGACTCGGTGCATTAGGCACAGGGGTGGGAACTATTCCTGATAGTTTCGAGGCGAGGCGCCTTCTGCGCCAGCGGGGACGGCCGAGGTTGCAAGTAGATGATGATCGCCTCGGTCGTCCATACCGACGGGGTGGGAACCACCGAGGGGTTTTAGTCAGTAGGAATCTGACACTACCCCCGCTCCTCCCCCGAGGAGTGGGGGTGTCTATGAAGATTTCCCCTCGTAAAAAAAAAAAAAAAAAAAAAAAAGGTTAGGTTAGGTGGCGGACGAACTGGTGCCGGGGTGGCACAAGTCGGATCTCCCACCTCCACGTGGTGTTCGCTGGGATAGAGGCACTCTACGCTCTTCGGAAGTCAATTGCTTCGGCGATTGGCTTCCCAAGGGTGAGGGCCTCTATGCTAACGGGAGAACGGCGGGTCCCCAGTGGGGGGCCTATGCTCACACCGTAAGCCTGTAGTCATGTTTTGCAGGAACGGGGAGCTTGCCTTAACCGGCTGGCTCGCGAGGAGTAAACCTCTATAAAAAATCCGCTGTGTGGTTCGCGGGGCGGAATACGGCCACGGTATCCCCTGCCTTGCGGTATGAGTCCGCATAAAAGGGGTGCTCCCGTCGTCCTCAAGTAGGCCCGATGAAGCGAGAGGCGATGCCGGCGGGGTCTTCGGACCCTGGTAGGGCCTCCCAAGCCGGCAAGGCTCGAGCCGAGGGGTGAAAACGAGGGCGGCGGGGGCGAGCGAGTTCGTCCGAAACTAAGGTGTACAGGCAACCGTGCCGAGAGTTGCGTGGCTGTCCGGACGTAAAACAGGACAGTCTCGAACGGTTCCCTCGGGGGTACCTGCCGGCCCCCCCGAGTATTCAACGGCTTCCCCGGGTAAGGCGGCTCTGCCCGGGGTGACCTCTTTTCCGACCCCTCTCGTGGGATTCAGCATGGATTTGTCACATTTATCAACTTTAACTTCCGCTGTGGCCGACAGCGCAAAAAACGGCCAAAAACACGAAAGAAGCGAGGAGAAGAAGAGGGAGGTCGATGACAAAGGGAGGCATTCGGCGGTACCGACCAACCTGCCGATCGTGCGGTGCACGGACATCCTGAGGACGCCTATGAAGATCAGGAGCGTCTCGTTACCCAGGATTGACGTCGAAGAGTCGGGCCCGTCCACCGGGCCAAGTGCCGCTACGGCCAACTCCGGCGGCGAATCGTCTGATTCGGAATGGAGAAGTACCAGACGACGGATGGATACCGGCCAGAAGAAGGAGAGCGGATCAAGAGATAGGTCTGCGCTGCGTCTGGGTGAAGACGTGGAACGGTCGGTGGCCCCGAAACAAAAGGCTCAGGCGCGCGCCGTGGTAAGGCGCAGAGACGTGGACGTGGACGAGGACAGTGGATCGGACTCGTCTGTAATTTCAGTGGACCTGGCGCCGCTGACCAAGAATAAGCCGGTGCGGCAGAGGGGACGCCCTCCCACGACGGGAGAATATGTGGGCCGGGCAGAAGCCCAGGAACGCCTCAACGAGGCGAAGAGGAGATCGCTGCAACTGGACAGGGAAATGAGAGCATTCGACGAGTCGATTCCGGCGCCGGGCCCCAGTCGCTCGAGTAAGCCTCTGCCCGACGTTGAAGAGTTGTCGCGCGCGGCACGCTGGCTGCCCTCGGCGGATTTATTCGCCGAGATGCTCAAAAACGCCGACCTCATAAGGCGAGTGGCCTCATGCTCTCAAAATCTCAAAGGGACTAACGTCCGAGCCCTGCGAGTCGCTTCTAACACAATAGAAGCGTTTACGGCCGAGTTGGCCAAGCGGCCCGCGTCCAGCGGCGTTCAAGAACCCACGGACAAGGACGAGGAAATGGAGGTCCTTAGACGACAGCTCCGTGAAGCCGAAGAGCAACGTCGGCAAATGGCAACGGAGCTGACAGCATTGCAGCGGCAGATGCAGGAGCTGCGCAGGGGGGCGGCAACACCTGCCTCTGGCTCCACCCCCGCCGTGGCTACGACAAGGAGGGCTGGGACGAGGAGGAGGCTCTCATCGTCCTCCTCAGAGAGAGAGCAGGCCAAACGCAGACAGATAAGCGCGGTTGGGACGGACGCACCAGCGGCCGCCCTGCCACCGGCGAGAGAAGAGTTGCCGCCGGTGGAAACAAACATGGAGCAGAAAGCGGAGGCGCAGTTGGCGCCTGAGGAGACACCGGCGGTGATGGAGCCGGTTGAGACCAGCCGGGAACAGGGGCCGTTGCAGACTCCGGCGGAGAGGCGGCGGGAAGAGCCAGCAGAATCGGGGCTGCAGCTAGTGGTAGCCGCGCTCATCCGAAAAGTGGATGAACTTACCGCGGAGGTAAGGAAGGAGAGGTCGGGACCGACAAAGCCTGGGCCTAACCAGGAGAGAATCGGGAAGGCACCATCACGAGCGGCATCGGGGGCTCGCAAGCAGGTGGCGCGCCCAAGACAGGAGGTGGGTCAGGACAGCCCGCCAAATCCGCAACCGGCTCCCGCCCCCCAAGGGGAGACGTGGGCCACGGTGTTGGGACGCAAGGCAAGGCGGGAGCAGAAGAAGGCCCAAAATAGCGAAGGGGAGAAGTCGGTGAAACGACCGACACCACCCAGCAAGGGGAAAGCCGGGATCAACACAGCGGGATCCAGTAAAAGCAAACCGGCTGCAGCGGCGATGAATAAGCCCAAAGTGCCGAGACCACCGAGGGCAGCGGCAGTGACTTTAACGGTGATGCCTGGGAGTGACACGACCTACTCCCAGGTAATCAAAAAGGCGATGGAGACCGTCGATAGGAAGCAGCTGGAACAGATGCAGATCAAAGAGTTTCGCATACGGAAGGCGGCGACAGGAGGACTGATACTGGGAATACCTGGTGAGGAGTCGAAGAAGAAGGCGGAAAATCTGGCCAACAAGCTAAGGGGAGCCTTTGACGAGGCTAAGGTCAGGGTGGCCAACCCCGTGCAGACGGCCGAAATTCGTCTGCTTGGGCTCGACGATTCGATCGAGCCAAAGGATGTTGCGGAGGCACTGGCCACACTCGGGGGAGTTAGAGCGGACGAACTGAAAGTTGGCAGTATCAGAAGGTCCCCCACGTCAATGGGAACGGTGTGGGTCAAGTGCCCAGTTGCAGTGGCCAGGAAGGCCGAAGCCGCCAGGCGGATTACTGTTGGGTGGTCATCCGCGAGGGTAGACATATTGGAAGCCCGGCCGAAGCATTGCTTCCGATGTTTGCAGAGGGGTCACGTGGCTGCGCAGTGTGACAGCGAAGTAGTCAGAAAGGGCCGGTGCTTCGCCTGCGGGGGAACGGACCACATAGCGGCGCAGTGCACCGGGAAGCTTAATTGTCCCCTTTGCGCGGACCTGGGACGGCCAGCAGCTCATAGGCTGGGGACGGCGGACTGCGCGCCCGCCCCGTCAAAGAAGAAGAAGAGGGGCGGTAACAACACCGCACAAGAAAGGGGGGAAGCTTCCGGTAATGCTCCAACGGGGGTGATCAACGCGAACGCGGATGCGGAAAGGGCTCAAACTGAGCCGCAGCAAGAGGACGCCATGGAGGTGGCTGGGGAAGGGACCGCGTGATGGGGCCATCGAGCCCCATACTACAGTCCAATGTGAACCACTCGGCGGGGGCGCAGGACCTACTGCTCCACACCCTCGCCGAGTGGGACTGTTCTCTAGGGGTGGTAGCGGAGCCCTACCGTGTCCCGGACCAGCCTCACTGGTTCGCGGATGCGGGGGGCTCCGACGCGACAATCGCGATAATAGCGCGGGGTAAGCCGGGGTCACCCCCCTGTTCCGCAATAGCCGCGGGGCGGGGGGCGGTGGCCGTTAAGTGGGGGGAAACAGCGGTGGTGGGCGTCTATGCACCGCCTCGTTGGCCTCTCGCCGAGTTCGAGGAAGTTTTGGAGAGGGTGGGACAAATAGTCTCGCAATGTCCCTCCCAACGCGTACTCATTATGGGGGATTTTAATGCACATGCGCGCGAATGGGGGTCCTCCAGAACGGACGCGAGAGGCGAGGCGACCCTGGATTGGGCGGCGGCGCACGGCCTCCTGTTGGTTAACAGGGGCCAGGTGAGCACGTGCGTGCGGCCCCAGGGGGAGTCCATTGTGGATCTCACGTGGGCTTCCCCTGCGGTCGCGCGTACCGTCGCGAGCTGGCGGGTGGCGGAGGAGGTTGAAACATTAAGCGACCACCTCTACATCAGATTAGATTTCTCCTCCGACACCCGGTGCCGCCGGAGTAGACGCCCACCGCCGTGCAGGTGGGCGCTGAAGAGGCTCGACACGGATTATTTGGAGGCTGCTGCCCGCGTGGCTTGCTGGCCGGCTTCTCCGGTCAGGGAGGTCGCGGACGTCGAGGGTGAAGCTGAGTGGCTCCGGGACACAGTGCAGGGCATCTGCGACGTGGCGATGCCCCGGGCCACTCCTCACCCGCGTCGGGCCGCATACTGGTGGACGCCGGAGATCGCATCGCTTCGCGATGCGTGTCTCCCTAGGCGCCGCCAGTATCAGCGTGCCCGACGTAGACGCAACCGCGACCCTGCGCGGGAGCGGCGCCTCTGGGAGGAATACCGGGGGGCTGTGATCGCCTACCGTACGGCGATTCGGGAGTCCAAGGATCGGGCCTGGGACGAGTTCCTCGGCTCTCTGGAGCGGGATCGGTGGGGGCGCCCATATAAATTAGTTATGGGCAAGTTACGACCGTGGGCCCCCCCGATAACCGAGAGCCTCGATCCCCAGACACTGGAGCGCGTCGTGGAGCGGCTTTTTCCGGGAGATGACAATCCCCCGGCGCGCTCTGGGTCGTCGGTCCACCTTCAGTGGACCGACGATATGGGGGTCTCCGAGGGGGAGCTCGTCGATGCCGTCAGGCGGGCTAGTGCCCGGAATACGGCTCCGGGTCCTGACGGCATACCGGGCCGGGTCTGGTCCTTGGTTCTGCCATTTTTAGGGGACAGGGTGTTGAGCCTCTTTAGCGCCTGCCTGCGGGGGGGAAAATTTCCATCTATATGGAAATCGGGGCGGCTGGTCCTCCTTAAGAAAGAGGGCAAGAAGGATGGGGATCCTTCTGCGTACCGGCCGATCGTGTTGCTAGATGTAATAGGCAAAATATTTGAACGCATTATTGCGTCACGTTTGGTAGGGCACCTCTCCGGAGATGGTCCGGACGTGGCCGACTGCCAATTCGGTTTTCGACAGGGTAGAAGTACGGTGGATGCGATAAACAGGGTCCGCACCATCGCGCAGTCGGTCACGTCCAGGGGCGGGGTGGCGATCGCGATATCTTTGGATATCGTGAACGCCTTCAACACCCTGCCCCACCGAGTGATTTTAGAGGGGTTAGAGAGGCTTGATGTGCCTCCTTTATTAACAAGGATACTCGGGGACTATCTCCGAGAGAGGTCCATTCACTGCACCGATCGGTCGGGCGCTTTGAGGACTTGGGGGGTTCAGCGGGGCGTACCTCAGGGATCGGCAGTCGGGCCGTTCCTGTGGCTCGTGGGGTACGACCCCGCACTGTGCGCCCCGTTGCCACCGGGAGTGTTTATCACATGTTTCGCCGACGACACGCATATATTGGCAACGGGGCGTACATGGGAGAGGACCAGCCGCCTCGCGGAGTTGGCAGCCTCGGTGGTTGTTTCCGCGATCCGGGGGCTCGGGTTGGAGGTGGCTCCCCACAAAACCGAGGTGATGGCCTTCTGCCACACACGTGGGGACCCGCCTCCGCCCGGAGCTCTGATCCGGGTAGACGGGGTCGATGTCCAGATCGGGTCCGAGATGCGCTATCTCGGACTCCGACTGGACAGCCACTGGAAGTTCGATGGCCACTTCGACGCGTTGGCCCCCAGGTTGGAGCGGGTTGCGGGCGCGTTGGCGCGCCTATTGCCCAACCTGAGGGGTCCGAGCGAGAAGGTGCGTCGACTCTATATGGGGGTCGTGCGGAGTATGGCCCTGTACGGCGCCCCAGTTTGGGCTGCCGACCTGGCCGTCGGCCGCCACTCGCAGGGTGTTCTGCGAAGAGTGGAACGGCGGCTGGCGATCAGGGTGGTGATGGGCTACCGCACGATCTCGTATGAGTCGGCGATGGTCCTGGCAGGTGTAATTCCCTGGAAGTTCCAGGCGGAGGTGGAGGCGGACGTGTACCGGCACCGAAGCGCCCTCCGTCGGGTCGGGGATGTAGAGGGTATCCTGTCAGGGCCCAGCGTCGAAGAGGTCAGGCTCCAGGCCCGACGCGTTGCTGTCTCCCGCTGGCGCGCGGAACTCTATGCCAGCGGGGCCGCGGAGAAGCGCGCTGTCGGGGCGATCCTTCCACACCTGGAACAGTGGATGGATCGCGGCCACGGGCGGCTCTCGTTCCGGCTCACACAGGTGCTGACTGGGCATGGGTGTTTTGCCCAGTACCTGTGCCGGATCGGCAGGGAGCAGTCGCCGGGCTGCCACCATTGCGGAGTGGGGCCAGATACGGTGGAACACACCGTCGAGGAATGCCCAGCGTGGGCATGGCCTCGGCACTATTTGGAGTGCGAGGTCGGTGTGAACGTGGGCGTGAATGTGCTTGTTGAGAGAATGTTACATAGTGAGAACGAGTGGAAGGCCGTCGTCTCCTTCAGCGAGACGGTTATGTCCCTGAAGGAGGCGGCGGAGCGTGAACGGCAGCGTCGCGCTGGGGTGCCTGATAGTCGTGTGTTGAGGAGGAGAAGGCGACCGGGGAATCCGGACCCGGTTTCCCGGGCGCCCTCCTGAGTGTAGTGGGGCGGCGCGGCTTCTCCGCGTCGCCCGCGTGTGAATGTGTGACCGAGTGAATGTGTATGTCTGTGTGTGTGCGTGTGATGAGTGTATATGTTATAGTTAAGTCGCGAGTGGTGGAGCTGCGGGGCGGCGTCGACCTCCTCGACGCCGGTTAGCCGCCCTCCAGATTTTAGGGGAATGATCGCCCTGGGGTGGGTTCACCGGATATGCTTCCCTCGGGGTGGGTCATGGCCGCAGGGGTCATGGGCGGGGGCCCATGACTCCATTGCACGCGGCCGCGGGGTCGAGTCGACGGCGGGCGTGATGACGTCGTCGACTCGGAAATTTGGGGGTTGGGTATTATTTCTGTGGTGTGGGGGGCTTCTCCCCCCACACGAGTTGGGCGCTAATAGCGCAAATCGGCTGGCGGGTGGTGGCGCCGTTTTGTGCGTCGGGTCCCATCACCCGTCAAAGCCGTAGAGGGTGGGCATCACCGAGGGGTTTTAGTGAGTAGGAATCTCACACTACCCCCGCTCCTCCCCCGGGGAGTGGGGGTGTCTATGAAGATTTCCCCTCGTAAAAAAAAAAAAAAAAAAAGGTGGCGGACGAACAACAGCATTATTAGCGAAAGCGGTAGGACTCTTGCCTCGCAATTGGTGGATGTTTTCTAGGCGTGGGATCGAATCCCCCCGTTAGTTTGTGGAATCCTTTAGTTTTTGGCGGACGAACTGGTGCCGGGGTGGCACAAGTCGGATCTCCCACCTCCACGTGGTGTTCGCTGGGATAGAGGCACTCTACGCTCTTCGGAAGTCAATTGCTTCGGCGATTGGCTTCCCAAGGGTGAGGGCCTCTATGCTAACGGGAGAACGGCGGGTCCCCAGTGGGGGGCCTATGCTCACACCGTAAGCCTGTAGTCATGTTTTGCAGGAACGGGGAGCTTGCCTTAACCGGCTGGCTCGCGAGGAGTAAACCTCTATAAAAAATCCGCTGTGTGGTTCGCGGGGCGGAATACGGCCACGGTATCCCCTGCCTTGCGGTATGAGTCCGCATAAAAGGGGTGCTCCCGTCGTCTTTAAGTAGTCCCTGTGAGGCGTGAGGCGATGCCGGCGGGGTCTTCGGACCCTGGTAGGGCCTCCCAAGCCGGCAAGGCTTACGCTGAGGGGTGAAAACGAGGGCGGCGGGGGCGAGCGAGTTCGTCCGAAACTAAGGTGTACAGGCAACCGTGCCGAGAGTTGCGTGGCTGTCCGGACGTAAAACAGGACAGTCTCGAACGGTTCCCTCGGGGGTACCTGCCGGCCCCCCCGAGTATTCAACGGCTTCCCCGGGTAAGGCGGCTCTGCCCGGGGTGACCTCCCTTCCGACCCCACTCGTGGGACGAAATATGGATTGTCTTCAAAAAATAAAAACTCAAGCTGGGGCCGACAGCTCAAAAAACGGCCACAAAAACGTGCCGAGCGAGGAGAAGCGGAGAGATGCGGAGGACAAGGGGAGGTTTACGGCTGTCACCACCAATATGCCGGTAGTGAGGTGCACCGACGTGCTAAAGACGCCGGTTAAAATTGTGAGGAGTGTGTCCTTACCTCGCATGGAGGCTGGAGATTTGGGCGGAACACCAAAGCCCACCGCCGCGGAGAAGACCCCGTGCAACTCCGGCGGCGAGTCCAGTGGTTCCGAATGGAGATCCACCAGGCGCGGAGGGGACGCTGGCACACGGACCGAGAGGGGTGCTAGAGACAGGTCGGCGATGCGAATAGGAGACGGCGTCGCGGTTACGGTCGTCCCAAAATCGAGTGCACGAGCCGCACCGAGACGTAGGAGAGATGAAGACGACGAGGACTCAGGGTCAGATTCATCAGTAATCTCGGTGGATTTGGGGACCCCAGCTACCACCCTGCCCGTAAGGCCGAGGGGTAGGCCACCGACCACAGGGGAGTATGTGCGTCTCGCAGAAGCACAAGAGCGCCTCAACGAGGCCAAGAGGAGGTCGCTGGAGCTCGACACGGAGCTCAGGGCGTTTGATGCGTCTGTCCCACCACCGGGGCCCAGCAAGGGGAGTAAACCCATAGCTGAGGTGGTGGAATTGTCGCGGGAGGCTCGTCGGCTGCCGTCGGTGGACTTGTATGCCGAGATGCTTAAGCGCGCAGATGAGATTAGGAGAGTGGCCGCGCATTCGCAGAACCTGAAGGGGACATCCGTCCGGAGTCTGCGGATCGCGACAAATGTCATCGAGGCGTACGCGACTGAACTCGCGAAACGGCCTACGTCGAGCGGTGAAGAACAGTGCGGGGACAGAGACGTTGAGATGGAAGCACTTAAAAAACAGTTGCGTGAAGCAGAGGAGCAACGCAGACAGATGGCCGCGGAGCTGGCTGCGCTAAAGAAACAGATCGAGGAGATGCGGAGGGGGTTCGTACCCAGTGCGATCACTAGCCCCGCTGCATCAGTGCTTAAGAGAAGAGCGGGGACTAGAAGGCGGCTGTCGTCGTCTTCCTCGGAGAGGGAAGATCCGAAGAGACGGCAAATAAGTGCTGTAGGTGAAGAAGCGCCTATACCGACGGTTGCTGATGCGGCGACGCCGGAGGTACGCCCGCCAGCGCCGCCGCCACCACCGATTGAAATCGAGATGGGGGAGCAGCCGACGCAGGAACAACGGAAGCCACAGGAGCAGAAGATAGTGGCGGAGCCGACGAAGGTCGAAAGAAGGCCAGTGGTGACCGACAAAGCCACAGAGAAGAGGCAAGAAGCGGGCCTGGAGACGGTGGTGGCCACCCTCATCCAAAGGGTAGAGGAGCTGGCCGCTGAAGTCAGAGGAGGAAAGGCCGGTAATTCCCAGGCCGCGGCGGGCAGGGAAGGCCAAGCCAAACAGGCCAAGCCACCATCGAGGAGGTCTTCGGTGGCGCGTAAGTCCGCGACGCGCCCTGGTCAAGAGGCGGGCCCGGCCAACCCGCTTGCCCCACCAGCCCCAGCAGCGGAGACGTGGGCGACGGTGGTGGGGAGAAAAGCGCGGCGGGACGTGAGGAAGACGCAAGCCGCCGAAACGAGGAAGCCAGCTAATGGGCCAACGCCAAAGCCCGCCGGTAAGACGGCAAAGAAGAACGCCGGAGCCGCACCACCCAAGCCGGCAGCGGCCACGAAGCCGAAAGTGCCTCGACCGCAGAGGACGGCCGCCGTCACACTGACGGTGGTACCAGGAGCGGAGAAAACGTACTCCCAAGTGATTAAAAAAGCTATGGAGACCGTCAGCAAGGAGGAGCTGAAGAAGATGGAGATCACAGAGTTCCGGATTCGCAAAGCAGCCACCGGCGGACTGATCCTCGGAATCCCAGGGGAGCAGTCGAAGGGAAAGGCGGAAAAGTTGGCTGAAAAGCTGAAGAGTGCCTTCGACGAGAAGGAGGTGAAGGTTGCCAATCCCATACAAACGGCGGAAATTCGTCTTATCGGTTTGGACGACTCTATCGAGCAGGAAGATGTGGCGCAAGCACTGGCCGCCTTGGGGGAGACAAGAGTTGCAGACATCAAAGTTGGCAACATTCGAAGGTCAGCTACAACCATGGGCACTGTCTGGGTGAAGTGCCCAGTGACAGTCGCGCGGAAGGCCGAAGCGGCGAAGAGGATTAGTGTGGGATGGTCGTCCGCCAGGGTGGAAGTGTTAGCAGCAAGACCGAAGCACTGCTTCAGGTGCCTACAAAAAGGGCACACGGCAGCAATGTGCGACAGTGACACGGTGCGCAAGGGGCGATGTTTTGCCTGCGGCAGCACGGAACATAAGGCCGCAGATTGCAAGGAGAAACTCAATTGCCCATTATGCAGTGATCTGGGCCGGCCAGCGGCTCACAGGCTGGGGACGGCGGACTGTGCACCCGCCCCCAAAAAGAAGAAGGGGGGCGACAAGAACGCGACGAAGGGGACTGAAGCGAACGGAAGCGCGTCGATAGTAGGGGAGGCGGCTCATCCGGAGAAAGAGAGAGAGGAAGCCATGGAGGTGGCTGGGGAAGGGACCGCGTGATGGGGCCATTGAGCCCCATAATTCAGGCTAATGTGAACCACTCGGCGGGGGCGCAGGACCTACTGCTCCACACCCTCGCCGAGTGGGATTGTCCGTTGGGGGTGGTAGCGGAGCCCTACCGTGTCCCGGACCAGCCTCACTGGTTCGCGGATGCGGGGGGCTCCGACGCGACTGTCGCGATAGTGGTGAGGGCTAAACCGGGGTCACCCCCCTGTTCCGCAATAGCCGCGGGGCGGGGGGCGGTGGCCGTTAAGTGGGGAGAAACAGCGGTGGTGGGCGTTTACGCACCGCCTCGTTGGCCTCTCGCCGAGTTCGAGGATGTTTTGGAGAGGGTGGGGCAAATTGTTTCACAATGCCCCTCCCAACGCGTTCTAATTATGGGTGACTTCAACGCGCATGCGCGAGAATGGGGGTCCTCCAGAACGGACGCGAGAGGTGAGGCGACCCTGGATTGGGCGGCGGCACACGGCCTCCTGTTGGTTAACAGGGGCCAGGTGAGCACGTGCGTGCGGCCCCAGGGGGAGTCCATTGTGGATCTCACGTGGGCTTCCCCTGCGGTCGCGCGTACCGTTGCGAGCTGGCGGGTGGCGGAGGAAGTAGAGACTTTAAGCGACCACCTTTATATCAGAGTAGATTTCTCCTCCGACACCCGGTGCCGCCGGAGTAGACGCCCACCGCCGTGCAGGTGGGCGCTGAAGAGGCTCGACACGGATTATTTGGAGGCTGCTGCCCGCGTGGCTTGCTGGCCGGCTTCTCCGGTCAGGGAGGTCGCGGACGTCGAGGGTGAAGCTGGGTGGCTCCGGGACACAGTGCAGGGCATCTGCGACGTGGCGATGCCCCGGGCCACTCCTCACCCGCGTCGGGCCGCATACTGGTGGACGCCGGAGATCGCATCGCTTCGCGATGCGTGTCTCCCTAGGCGCCGCCAGTATCAGCGCGCCCGACGTAGACGCAACCGCGACCCTGCGCGGGAGCAGCTCCTCTGGGATGAGTATAGAGGCGCGGTAATTGCCTACCGCACGGCAATTCGGGAGTCCAAGGACCGGTCCTGGGACGAGTTCCTCGGCTCTCTGGAGCGGGATCGGTGGGGGCGCCCATATAAATTAGTTATGGGCAAATTACGACCGTGGGCCCCCCCGATAACCGAGAGCCTTGATCCCCAAACACTGGAGCGCGTCGTGGAGCGCCTTTTTCCGGGAGATGATAATCCCCCGGCGCGCTCTGGGTCGTCGGCCCGCCTTCAGTGGACCGACGATATGGGGGTCTCCGAGGGGGAGCTCGTCGATGCCGTCAGGCGGGCTAGTGCCCGGAATACGGCTCCGGGTCCTGACGGCATACCGGGCCGGGTCTGGTCCTTGGTGCTCCCATTCTTGGGAGAAAGGATGTTGAGCCTCTTTAGCGCCTGCCTGCGAGAGGGCAAATTTCCAAGTATTTGGAAATCGGGGCGGCTGGTCCTCCTTAAGAAAGAGGGGAAGAAGGATGGGGATCCTTCGGCGTACCGGCCGATCGTGCTGCTCGATGTCATCGGAAAGGTCTTTGAACGTATAATTGCGTCACGTTTGGTAGGGCACCTCTCCGGAGATGGTCCGGACGTGGCCGACTGCCAGTTCGGTTTTCGAAGGGGCAGAAGTACGGTGGACGCGATCAACAGGGTCCGCGCAATCGCGCAGTCGGTCACGTCCAGGGGCGGGGTGGCGATTGCGATATCTCTGGATATCGTGAACGCCTTCAACACCCTGCCCCACCGAGTGATAATGGAGGGTCTCGCGAGGCTTAACGTGCCTCCTTTGTTAACGCGGATACTCGGGGACTATCTCCGGGAGAGGTCCATTCATTGCACGGATCGGTCGGGCGCTTTGCGCACTTGGGGAGTTGAGCGGGGCGTGCCTCAGGGATCGGCAGTCGGGCCGTTCCTGTGGCTCGTGGGGTACGACCCCGCTCTGTGCGCCCCGTTGCCACCGGGAGTGTTTGTTACGTGTTTCGCAGACGATACGCATATATTGGCAACGGGGCGTACATGGGAGAGGACCAGCCGCCTCGCGGAGCTGGCAGCCTCGGTGATTGTTTCCGCGATCCGGGGGCTCGGGTTGGAGGTGGCTCCCCACAAAACCGAGGTGATGGCCTTCTGCCACACACGTGGGGACCCGCCTCCGGCCGGATCTCTGATCCGGGTAGACGGGGTCGAGGTCCAGATCGGGTCCGAGATGCGCTATCTCGGACTCCGACTGGACAGCCACTGGAAGTTCGATGGCCACTTCGACGCGTTGGCCCCCAGGTTGGAGCGGGTTGCGGGCGCGTTGGCGCGCCTATTGCCCAACCTGAGGGGTCCGAGCGAGAAGGTGCGTCGACTCTATATGGGGGTCGTGCGGAGTATGGCCCTGTACGGCGCCCCAGTTTGGGCAGCCGACCTGGCCGTCAGCCGCCACTCGCAGGGTGTTCTGCGAAGAGTGGAACGGCGGCTGGCGATCAGGGTGGTGATGGGCTACCGCACGATCTCGTATGAGTCGGCGATGGTCCTGGCAGGTGTAATTCCCTGGAAGTTCCAGGCGGAGGTGGAGGCGGACGTGTACCGGCACCGAAGCGCCCTCCGTCGGGTCGGGGATGTAGAGGGTATCCTGTCAGGGCCCAGCGTCGAGGAGGTCAGGCTCCAGGCCCGACGCGTTGCTGTCTCCCGCTGGCGCGCGGATCTCTATGCCAGCGGGGCCGCGGGGAAGCGCGCGGTCGGGGCGATCCTTCCACACCTGGAACAGTGGATGGATCGCGGCCACGGGCGGCTCTCGTTCCGGCTCACACAGGTGCTGACTGGGCATGGGTGTTTTGCCCAGTACCTGTGCCGGATCGGCAGGGAGCGGTCACCGGGCTGCCACCATTGTGGGGTGGGCCCAGATACCGTAGAACATACGGTAGAGGAGTGTCCGGCCTGGGCATGGCCGCGACACTACCTCGAGTGTGAGGTGGGTGTGAATGTAAGCGTGAATGTGCTAGTTGAGAGAATGTTGAGTAGTGAGAACGAGTGGAAGGCCGTCGTCTCCTTCAGCGAGACGGTTATGTCCCTGAAGGAGGCGGCGGAGCGTGAACGGCAGCGTCGCGCTGGGGTGCCTGATAGCCGTGTGTTGAGGAGGAGAAGGCGACCGGGGAATCCGGACCCGGTTTCCCGGGCGCCCTCCTGAGTGTAGTGGGGCGGCGCGGCTTCTCCGCGTCGCCCGCGTGTGACTGGGTGACTGAGTGAATGGGTATGTATGTGTGTGTGCGTGTGATGGGCGTGAATGTCTATTTTTAAGTCGCGAGTGGTGGAGCTGCGGGGCGGCGTCGACCTCCTCGACGCCGGTTAGCCGCCCTCCAAATTTTACGGGGAATGATCGCTCTGGGGTGGGTCTTCCGGACATGCTTGCCTCGGGGTGGGTCATGGCCGCAGGGGTCATAGGCGGGGGCCCATGACTCCATTGCACGCGGCCGCGGGGTCGAGTCGACGGCGGGCGTGATGACGTCGTCGACTCGGAAATTTGGGGGTTGGGTATTATTTCTGTGGTGTGGGGGGCCTCTCCCCCCCACACGAGTTGGGCGCTAATAGCGCAAATCGGCTGGCGGGTGGTGGCGCCGTTTTGTGCGTCGGGTCCCATCACCCGTCAAAGCCGTAGAGGGTGGGCATCACCGAGGGGTTTTAGTGAGTAGGAATCTCACACTACCCCCGCTCCTCCCCCGGGGAGTGGGGGTGTCTATGAAGATTTCCCCTCGTAAAAAAAAAAAAAAAAAAAAAAAAGGTGGCGGACGAACTGGTGCCGGGGTGGCACAAGTCGGATCTCCCACCTCCACGTGGTGTTCGCTGGGATAGAGGCACTCTACGCTCTTCGGAAGTCAATTGCTTCGGCGATTGGCTTCCCAAGGGTGAGGGCCTCTATGCTAACGGGAGAACGGCGGGTCCCCAGTGGGGGGCCTATGCTCACACCGTAAGCCTGTAGTCATGTTTTGCAGGAACGGGGAGCTTGCCTTAACCGGCTGGCTCGCGAGGAGTAAACCTCTATAAAAAATCCGCTGTGTGGTTCGCGGGGCGGAATACGGCCACGGTATCCCCTGCCTTGCGGTATGAGTCCGCATAAAAGGGGTGCTCCCGTCGTCTTTAAGTAGTCCCGGTGAGGCGTGAGGCGATGCCGGCGGGGTCTCCGGACCCTGGTAGGGCCTCCCAAGCCGGCAAGGCTTACGCTGAGGGGTGAAAACGGGGGCGGCGGGGGCGAGTGAGGACGCCTGAAATTAAGGTGTACAGGCAACCGTGCCGAGAATTGCGTGGCCGCCCAGGCGTAAAACAGGGCGGTCTCGAACGGTTCCCTCGGGGGTACCTGCCGGCCCCCCCGAGTATTCAACGGCTTCCCCGGGTATGGCGGCTCTGCCCGGGGCGACTTCCCTTCCGACCCCTCTCGTGGGATCAAGTATGTATTGTTCTTCTTTCACAAAAAACTCAGCTGTGGCCGACAGCTTTAAAAACGGCCACAAAAACGAGCAGAGCGAGGAGAAGAGGAGAGAGGCGGAGGACAAGGGGAGGTTATCGGCGGTGCCCACCAAACTGTCGATCGTTCGCTGTACCGACGTTCTAAAAACGCCGGTGAAAATTGTCAGGAGTGCGTCCTTGCCGAAAATAGAAGTGCAGGCGGGCACAACACAAAGGACCCCAACAGCGGAGAGCACCCCCCGCAACTCGGGCGAAGAGTCATCGGGATCGGAGTGGAGGACCACGAGGCGTGCCAGGGAGAGCAGCCGCAGGACGGAGAGAGGTGCGCGGGAGAGGTCCGCGCTACGAGTCGGGGACGGCGTGAAAGAGCCGGTCGCCCGAAAAACCACGGCGCGCGCCGCGCGGGGGCGCAGGATCGTGGATGAAGAGGGGGATTCGGGTTCCGACTCCTCGGTTATCTCGGTGGATTGGAAGCAGACCGGGGCCCGGATTGAGAGAAGAGGAAGACCCCCTACCACGGGGGAGTACGTGAACCTGGCCCAGGCCCAGGAGCGTCTCAACGAAGCGAAGAGACAGTCCTTGCTCCTGGACAGAGAGCTGCAGGTGTACGATGAGCGGCTTCCGGCACCGGGACCCAGCAGGGGAAGCATGCCTCTGCCTGAGGTGGAGGATCTTTCGAGGGAGGCGAAGCGGCTACCCTCGGCCGATCTGGTCGCTGAGGTGTTGAAGAACGCCGAACTAATAAGAAGGGTGGCTAAGTGCTCACAAAACCTGAAGGGCACTAGCGTTCGGACCCTACGGGTCGCCTCCAACACCATAGAGGCGTACTCGGCCGAATTGGCCAAGAGGCCAGAAGGGGCCGGAACAAGGGATCCGGAGAGTAGGGACGAGGAGCTGGAAAGCCTGAAAAGGCGGCTCCGGGAGACAGAGGATCAGCGTCGGCAGATGGCTCAAGAGCTGGCGACGCTGAAGAAGCAAATGGAGGAGTTGAGAGGGGGACAGGCGATTCCCGCCACCGCCACCACAACCGACCCCGCTCACTCGGGGATGGGACGAAGAAAGCCGGGGACCAGGAGGAGGATATCCTCGTCCTCCTCGGAGCGCGAGCAGGCCAAGCGTAGGCACACCAGTGCTGTGGGGATTGATGGGCCAGTGGTCGGCCCACCATCGGCGATCGAGGATACACCGCCGGCGCCGATGGAGGTCAACGTGGAAGAGGAGCGGACGGATGAGCCGTTAGGAACTCGGGAGCTGCCGAGGACGGCGGAACTGGAGGAGACCGGCTGTGAGCCGGAAATAAGGAGGGAAAATCCGATGGAGCTGCGACCGGGAAAGTTGGCGGAGACGGGATTAGAGTCCGTGGTGGCGGCCCTCATCCGCAAAGTGGATCAGCTCACTGCGGAAGTGAGGAAGGAGCGGGCCGGCACGTCACACATCGGGCCCGGCAGACAGGGTCGATCGAAGGCGTCTTCAAGAGGACCGTCGGGGGCGCGCAAACAGTCGGCGCGCACAAACCAGGAGGCTAGACCTGCGAACCCGCCGCCTCCACCCCCCCCAACCGCCCCCACGGGGGACACTTGGGCGACGGTGTTGGGGCGCAAGGCGCGACGGGATCAGAAAAAGACCCAGCAGAGGGAGGCGGACAGGTCTGCGATGCAGACTCCGAAAGTCGGTAAGGGTGCGGCGGTGACCGGCCCCAACAAGCCGGCAGCGGCGGCAGCAAAGAAGCCGAAGGTGCCTCGGCCGCCGCGGACAGCAGCGGTCACGTTAACTGTGATGCCTGGGGAGGACACTACGTATGCCCAGGTCATCAAAACCGCTATGGCGACAGTAGATAAGGACCAGCTGAAACAGCTGGAAATAAAGGAGTTTCGCCTAAGGAAGGCCGCTACAGGAGGACTCATCCTCGGGATTCCTGGAGAGGAATCGAAGATGAAGGCTGAGAAATTGGCCGAAAAGTTGAAGACGGCGTTTGACCAGACGAAAGTCAGGGTTGCTAACCCGGTCCAGATGGCAGAGATCCGCCTCCTCGGGCTCGATGACTCAATTGAGCCCAAGGACATCGCCGAGGCACTGGCCGAATTGGGGGGCGCAAGAAAAGAAGAAATCAAAGTGGGCAATATAAGGAGGTCCCCCACAACCATGGGGACCGTATGGGTTAAATGCCCGGTTGCGGTGGCCAGGAAGGCCGAAGCCTCAAGGAGGATTTGTATTGGGTGGTCGTCCGCGAGGGTGGACGTATTGGAAGCCAGGCCAAAACACTGCTTCCGGTGCCTGCAGAGGGGCCACGTGGCTGCGCAGTGCGACAGCGATGTCATCAGGAAGGGCCGGTGCTTTGCCTGCGGAGGAACCGACCATATAGCGGCTCAGTGCACCGGGAAACTTAATTGTCCCCTTTGCGCGGACCTGGGACGGCCAGCAGCCCATAGGCTGGGGACGGCGGACTGCGCGCCCGCCCCGTCAAAGAGGAAGAAGAGGGGCGGTAACAACACCGCACAAGAAAGGGGGGAAGCTTCCGGTACTGCTAAGACGGGGGCGATGAACGCCAACGTGGAAGTGGAAAGGGCTCAACCGGAGCCGCAGCAAGAGGAAGCCATGGAGGTGGCTGGGGAAGGGACCGCGTGATGGGGCCATTGAGCCCCATACTACAGTCAAATGTGAACCACTCGGCGGGGGCGCAGGACCTACTGCTCCACACCCTCGCCGAGTGGGACTGTTCTCTAGGGGTGGTAGCGGAGCCCTACCGTGTCCCGGACCAGCCTCACTGGTTCGCGGATGCGGGGGGCTCCGACGCGACAATCGCGATAATAGCGCGGGGTAAGCCGGGGTCACCCCCCTGTTCCGCAATAGCCGCGGGGCGGGGGGCTGTGGCCGTTAAGTGGGGCGAAATAGCGGTGGTGGGCGTCTATGCACCGCCTCGTTGGCCTCTCGCCGAGTTCGAGGAAGTTTTGGAGAGGGTGGGACAAATAGTCGCGCAATGTCCCTCCCAACGCGTGATTATTATGGGGGATTTTAATGCTCATGCACGCGAATGGGGGTCCTCCAGAACGGACGCGAGAGGCGAGGCGACCCTGGATTGGGCGGCGGCACACGGCCTCCTGTTGGTTAACAGGGGCCAGGTGAGCACGTGCGTGCGGCCCCAGGGGGAGTCCATTGTGGATCTCACGTGGGCTTCCCCTGCGGTCGCGGGTACCGTTGCGAGCTGGCGGGTGGCGGAGGAGGTAGAAACCTTAAGCGATCACCTTTACATCAGAGTAGATTTCTCCTTCGACACCCGGTGCCGCCGGAGTAGACGCCCACCGCCGTGCAGGTGGGCGCTGAAGAGGCTCGACACGGATTATTTGGAGGCTGCTGCCCGCGTGGCTTGCTGGCCGGCTTCTCCGGTCAGGGAGGTCGCGGACGTCGAGGGTGAAGCTGAGTGGCTCCGGGACACAGTGCAGGGCATCTGCGACGTGGCGATGCCCCGGGCCACTCCTCACCCGCGTCGGGCCGCATACTGGTGGACGCCGGAGATCGCCTCGCTTCGCGATGCGTGTCTCCCTAGGCGCCGCCAGTATCAGCGCGCCCGACGTAGACGCAACCGCGACCCTGCGCGGGAGCAGCTTCTATGGGGTGAATATAGGAGCGCGGTAATTGCCTATCGCACGGCAATTCGGGAGTCCAAGGACCGGTCCTGGGACGAGTTCCTCGGCTCTCTGGAGCGGGATCGGTGGGGGCGCCCATACAAGTTAGTGATGGGCAAATTACGACCGTGGGCCCCCCCGATAACCGAGAGCCTCGATCCCCAGACACTGGAGCGCGTCGTGGAGCAGCTTTTTCCGGGAGACGACAATCCCCCGGCGCGCTCTGGGTCGTCGGCCCACCTTCAGTGGACCGACGATATGGGGGTCTCCGAGGGGGAGCTCGTCGATGCCGTCAGGCGGGCAAGTGCCCGGAATACGGCTCCGGGTCCTGACGGCATACCGGGCCGGGTCTGGTCCTTGGTGCTGCCATTTTTAGGGGACAGGGTGTTGAGCCTCTTTAGCGCCTGCCTGCGGGAGGGAAAATTTCCAAGGATTTGGAAATCGGGGCGGCTGGTCCTCTTGAAGAAAGAGGGCAAGAAGGATGGCGATCCTTCTGCGTACCGGCCGATCGTGTTGCTAGATGTCATCGGCAAGATATTTGAACGGATAATAGCGTCGCGCTTAGTGGGGCACCTCTCCGGAGATGGTCCGGACGTGGCCGACTGCCAGTTTGGTTTTCGACAGGGGAGAAGTACGGTGGATGCGATTAACAGAGTCCGCACCATCGCGCAGTCGGTCACGTCCAGGGGCGGGGTGGCGATCGCGATATCTCTGGATATCGTGAACGCCTTTAACACCCTGCCCCACCGAGTGATTTTAGAGGGGTTGGAGAGGCTAAACGTGCCTCCAGTTTTAACGAGGATACTCGGGGACTATCTCCGCGAGAGGTCCATTCACTGCACCGATCGGTCGGGCGCTTTGAGGACTTGGGGGGTTGAGCGGGGCGTACCTCAGGGATCGGCAGTCGGGCCGTTCCTGTGGCTCGTGGGGTACGACCCCGCTCTGTGCGCCCCGTTGCCACCGGGAGTGTTTCTTACTTGTTTCGCCGACGATACCCATATATTGGCAACGGGGCGTACATGGGAGAGGACCAGCCGCCTCGCGGAGTTGGCAGCCTCGGTGGTTGTTTCCGCGATCCGGGGGCTCGGGTTGGAGGTGGCTCCCCACAAAACCGAGGTGATGGCCTTCTGCCACACACGTGGGGACCCGCCTCCGGCCGGATCTCTGATCCGGGTAGACGGGGTCGAGGTCCAGATCGGGTCCGAGATGCGCTATCTCGGACTCCGACTGGACAGCCACTGGAAGTTCGATGGCCACTTCGACGCGTTGGCCCCCAGGTTGGAGCGGGTTGCGGGCGCGTTGGCGCGCCTATTGCCCAACCTGAGGGGTCCGAGCGAGAAGGTGCGTCGACTCTATATGGGGGTCGTGCGGAGTATGGCCCTGTACGGCGCCCCAGTTTGGGCTGCCGACCTGGCCGTCAGCCGCCACTCGCAGGGTGTTCTGCGAAGAGTGGAACGGCGGCTGGCGATCAGGGTGGCGATGGGCTACCGCACGATCTCGTATGAGTCGGCGATGGTCCTGGCAGGTGTAATTCCCTGGAAGTTCCAGGCGGAGGTGGAGGCGGACGTGTACCGGCACCGAAGCGCCCTCCGTCGGGTCGGGGATGTAGAGGGTATCCTGTCAGGGCCCAGCGTCGAGGAGGTCAGGCTCCAGGCCCGACGCGTTGCTGTCTCCCGCTGGCGCGCGGATCTCTATGCCAGCGGGGCCGCGGAGAAGCGCGCGGTCGGGGCGATCCTTCCACACCTGGAACAGTGGATGGATCGCGGCCACGGGCGGCTCTCGTTCCGGCTCACACAGGTGCTGACTGGGCATGGGTGTTTTGCCCAGTACCTGTGCCGGATCGGCAGGGAGCGGTCACCGGGCTGCCACCATTGTGGGGTGGGCCCAGATACTGTGGAACACACAGTAGAGGAGTGTCCGGCCTGGGCATGGCCGCGACACTACCTCGAGTGCGAGGTGGGTGTGAATGTAAGCGTGAATGTGCTTGTTGAGAGAATGTTGAGTAGTGAGAACGAGTGGAAGGCCGTCGTCTCCTTCAGCGAGACGGTTATGTCCTTGAAGGAGGCGGCGGAGCGTGAACGGCAGCGTCGCGCTGGGGTGCCTGATAGTCGTGTGTTGAGGAGGAGAAGGCGACCGGGGAATCCGGACCCGGTTTCCCGGGCGCCCTCCTGAGTGTAGTGGGGCGGCGCGGCTTCTCCGCGTCGCCCGCGTGTGACTGCGTGACTGAGTGAATGTGTATGTATGTGTGTGTGCGTGTGATGGGTGTGCATGTTTAGATTAAGTCGCGGGTTGTGGAGCTGCGGGGCGGCGTCGACCTCCTCGACGCCGGTTAGCCGCCCTCCAGATTTTAGGGGAATGATCGCCCCGGGGTGGGTTCACCGGATAGGCTTCCCTCGGGGTGGGTCATGGCCGCAGGGGTCATGGGCGGGGGCCCATGACTCCATTGCACGCGGCCGCGGGGTCGAGTCGACGGCGGGCGTGATGACGTCGTCGACTCGGAAATTTGGGGGTTGGTTTTTATTCTTGTGGTGTGGGGGGCTTCCCCCCCCCCCACACGAGTTGGGCGCTAATAGCGCAAATCGGCTGGCGGGTGGTGGCGCCGTTTTGTGCGTCGGGTCCCATCACCCGTCAAAGCCGTAGAGGGTGGGCATCACCGAGGGGTTTTAGTGAGTAAGAATCTCACACTACCCCCGCTCCTCCCCCGGGGAGTGGGGGTGTCTATGAAGATTTCCCCTCGTAAAAAAAAAAAAAAAAAAAGGTTAGGTTAGGTTGGCGGGGC
Source organism: Megachile rotundata (assembly GCF_050947335.1). Lineage (NCBI taxonomy): Eukaryota > Metazoa > Arthropoda > Insecta > Hymenoptera > Megachilidae > Megachile > Megachile rotundata. Next base: position 64,604 of record NW_027473489.1, on the reverse strand, counting down.
GGACGAACTGGTGCCGGGGTGGCACAAGTCGGATCTCCCACCTCCACGTGGTGTTCGCTGGGATAGGGGCACTCTACGCTCTTCGGAAGTCAATTACTTCGGCGATTGGCTTCCCAAGGGTGAGGGCCTCTATGCTAACGGGAGAACGGCGGGTCCCCAGTGGGGGGCCTATGCTCACACCGTAAGCCTGTAGTCATGTTTTGCAGGAACGGGGAGCTTGCCTTAACCGGCTGGCTCGCGAGGAGTAAACCTCTATAAAAAATCCGCTGTGTGGTTCGCGGGGCGGAATACGGCCACGGTATCCCCTGCCTTGCGGTATGAGTCCGCATAAAAGGGGTGCTCCCGTCGTCTTTAAGTAGTCCCTGTGAGGCGTGAGGCGATGCCGGCGGGGTCTTCGGACCCTGGTAGGGCCTCCCAAGCCGGCAAGGCTTACGCTGAGGGGTGAAAACGGGGGCGGCGGGGGCGAGTGAGGACGCCTGAAATTAAGGTGTACAGGCAACCGTGCCGAGAATTGCGTGGCCGCCCAGGCGTAAAACAGGGCGGTCTCGAACGGTTCCCTCGGGGGTACCTGCCGGCCCCCCCGAGTATTCAACGGCTTCCCCGGGTAAGGCGGCTCTGCCCGGGGCGACTTCTTTTCCGACCCCACTCGTGGGATTCAGTATGGATAATTGCTCAATTTCAAAAACAAAACAAGATGTGGCCGCCATCTTAAAAAGCGGCCAAACAAAGGAAGCGGAGAGCGGTACGAGGAGGGCGGAGTGCCCCGCACTATCTATACCGGTGGTGAGGTGCACGGAGGTGCTGAAGCAGCACGCAGTTAAGGTGGTTGGGACAGATGACGACCAGCCCCGGGAAAGAGGAACCTGCTGGACCACCGCCGCCACAGCAGGCATTGTAAAGAAGGAGAAGGTAACCGACCGCTCTGGATCGGAATCCTCGGGAGTGACCTTCATTCGCACCACGAGGGCGAAGAGGAGAGCGTCGGAGACGGGCCGTGCGACGCAGGACAACCCGGGTCATGGTTGTGAAGAGGCACCCGCCCCGGCGAGAAGACCGGCAACGAGGAGGGCCGCAGCCAACGATTCCGATGGCTACGATTCGGACTCCTCCATAATGTCAATCGAATTTTCCCGGCCAAGCCAAGGCGGGGAAATCGAAAGAAGAGGACGTCCCCCCACAACAGGGGAATATGTTCGGTTGGCCGAGGCCAAAGAGAAGTTGATCGAGGCGAAAAAGCGCGAGCTCAAAATCGACAGAGAGCTCAGCGCATATGACCCGGGTAGGCCGGTGCCCAGGCCCAGCAAGGGCAGCAAACCAATACCGGACGTCGAGGAGGTACTGGCAGAGGTGAGGCACCTAACCACGAGGGATATTCAGGCGGAGTTGGTGCGGTATACCGACCTCATCCGCAGGGTTGCTGCCGGATCGTCCAATCTCAAGGGGACGAGTGTTCGCCAGCTCCGGGTCTCTACTAACTATATTGAAGGACTAACCACGGAGCTGGCGAAGAGGCAGGCGGCCGAGGACACCGGGGAGGAGAGGCCAACTCGGCTGACCCGAGCGTCGGAGCGGACGCCACGCCCGACGCCTGAAGACGAGGAAAAGGAGCAACTGAGGAGTCTCCTAAAGGCCGCCGAGGAGGATAGGAGAAGGATGGCCGCGGATTTAGCAGCGCTTCGGCAAGAAGTCGAGCGACTTAAGGGTGCGACGGCCGTGGTGGTGCCGTCCCCCTTCGTACAGCGCGAAACAACGATCAGGAGGACCCGAAGGAGGGTCTTGTCGTCGTCCACGGAATCGGAAAGGGATGACGTCAAGAGGAGGCTGGTGGTGCACACCAGCAGCCCCCCGCCGGAGCTTGCGTCTCCGGTGGAGGTGGCCGATGAGACACCGGAGGCAGCCATGGATGTCGAGGAGCCGCGACATCCGCAGGAGAAGACACCTGAGAAGGCAGCCCCGCGGGTCCCGACGACGGAAGACGAGAAGACACAGGGGGAGAAGATCTGCGCCCATGGGTCCGGCTTGGAGAGTGTCGTGGCCCAGCTGCTCCAGAGAGTGGAGGACTTAACAGCTGAGTTGAGGGGCAGGAAGAAGGAAAGGGCGGGCAGCACCGGCGCACCGCGCAAAGCCCCGCCTAAGCCCCTTCCCAGAGCGGCCCCAAGATCGGTCGGGGACCGTCTCGTGGCCGCGAGGAGGGCGGCACCGATCGCTGCTTTACCGGTGGCCCCCTCCTCGTCCGCTGCGCCACTGCAGAAAAGGGAGGAATTGTGGACCACGGTCCTAGGCCGCAAGGCGAAACACGCGGCGAAGAAGGAGGCGCAACGCGTGGTGGCCCCCTCCCAGGGGGCGAAGAGGACGGCAAGCAAGCCATCAGCGGCCCCGAGGACGACGAGGTCGGCGGCTGCGAAGCCCAACGAGAAGAGGAGGGTCAGGGTCCCGCGTCAACCGAGGACAGCGGCGGTGACCCTGACAGTGGCACCTGGGAGTGAGTCCACATACTCCCAGGTGCTGAAAAAGGCACGAGAGGCGATCCCCCCACAGCAGCTGACGGAGATGGGGATCGCCGAGGTGAAAATTCGGAAGGCGGCCACCGGTGGTCTCGTGCTTGGGATTCCTGGCCAAGAAAATAAGGCCAAGGCAGCCAACTTGGCCGGCAAGCTGAGGGAGGTGTTTCGGGACTCAGAAGTCAGAGTTGCTAACCCGACAAAAACGGCGGAGATCCGACTACTCAATTTGGATGACTCCATCGAGAGGCAGGAAGTGGCCCAGGTCCTGGCGGAGCTAGGAGAGTGCTCCGCCGAGGACATCAAGGTTGGAGAGATAAGGAGGGGCCGAAACGCATTAGGGACCGTTTGGATCCGTTGCCCCCTTCCTGTTGCTAAGAAGGCGGAGGCAGCGGGGCGAGTGCGCATCGGATGGATATCGGCCAGGGTGGAGGTGCTAGCCAGCCGGCCGATGCACTGCTACCGCTGCCTCCAGAAGGGGCACACGGCCCAGCAGTGTGGCGAGGAGGTCGACAGGTCGACAAGATGCTACGCGTGCGGAGAGGGGGGGCACAGAGCTTCCAACTGCCAAAACAAGTTGAAGTGCCCCCTCTGCAGCGACCTGGGGCGCCCGAGCGCTCATCGTCTTGGGTCGGCGGGGTGTGCACCATCGTCGAAGAGGAAGAGGGCGGCTGCACCGGCATCAGCATCATCCGGGGCCGCAGAACCTGAAAAAGAGAAAGAGACGATTAGTGTTACACTTAGTGAGCAGACAGCCACAGGGGGCGCAACAGAACAGCCTGCAAGACAGACGGAGCAGAGCGCCATGGAGGTGGCGGACGAGACGGTTTAGTGATGGGGCCATTGAGCCCCATTTTACAGTCAAACGCGAACCACTCGGCGGGGGCCCAGGACGTCTTCCTGCACACCCTCGCCGAGTGGGACTGTACGTTGGGGGTGATAGCGGAGCCCTACCGCGTCCCGGACCAGCCTCACTGGTTCGCGGACGCGGAGGGCCGCAACGCGACGATCGCGATCGTTTGGCGCGCGAAGTCCGGCTCCCCCCCCTGTACCGCGATTGCAGCGGGAAGGGGAGCCGTTGCTGTTAGATGGGGGGAAGTAGCGGTGGTGGGCGTCTACGCACCACCCAGCTGGCCTCTCGCAGAGTACGAGGAGTTGTTGGATCGGGTGGGGCAGTTAGCGTCGCGTTGCCCCACCCAACGCGTTCTGGTCCTCGGGGACTTCAACGCGAAGGCTCGCGAATGGGGTTCCCCGAGGACCGACGCGAGAGGCCAGGTAACCCTGGATTGGGCGGCGGCGCAAGGGCTCCTGTTGCTCAACAGGGGCTCGGCGAGCACCTGCGTGCGTCCGCAGGGGGAGTCTGTGGTGGACTTGTCCTGGGGCTCCCCTGAGGTCGCGCGCATGGTTGCGAGCTGGCGGGTCGAGGAGGAGACTGAAACATTAAGCGATCATCTCTTTATTAGGATAAAGTTCTCCTCCGAAACCCGGCGCCGCCGGGGTGGACGCCCACCGCCGAAAAGATGGGCGCTGAAGAGGCTAGATCAGGATATGATGGTGGCTGCGGCCCTCGCGGTTAGCTGGCCGGCTTCTCCGGCTGGGGAGGTCGCGGACGTCGAGGGCGAGGCTCAGTGGTTCCGGGGCACCATGCAGGATATCTGCGACGTAGCGATGCCCCGGGCCACCCCTTGCCCGCGTCGGGCGGCGTACTGGTGGACGGGGGAGATAGCGCAATTGCGCGCAGCATGTCTCCCATTGCGTCGCCGGTATTTGCGCGCCCGACGGAGACGCAACCGCGACCCCGCGAGGGAGCAGCAACTTTGGGGCTGCTACCGGGAGGGGGTAGCGGCTTACAAGAAAGCCATCAGGGAGTCCAAGGATCGAGCCTGGGACGAGTTCCTCGGCTCTCTTGAGCGGGACCGGTGGGGGCGGCCATATAGGTTAGTTATGGGCAAACTTAGGCCATACGCCCCGCCGGTTACGGAGAGCTTAGACCCTCAGCTACTGGGGCGCGTCGTGGACACTTTATTTCCGCGCGATGACGATCCACCGGCGCGCTCCGGGTCGTCGGCCCACCTTCAGTGGACCGACGACATGGGGGTCACGGACGAGGAGCTCGTCTATGCCGTCAAGAGGGTCAGTGCACGCAACACTGCACCAGGCCCTGACGGCATCCCGGGCCGGGCTTGGGCCTTGGCACTCCCATTTTTGGGTGACCGACTCAGGGGCCTCTTCAGCGCCTGTCTGAAGAAGGGGACGTTTCCCCAATTGTGGAAGCGAGGACGGCTGGTCCTCCTGAAAAAGGAGGGCAAACCCGAAGGTGAGCCCTCGGCGTACCGGCCGATCATTTTGCTAGATGTGGTGGGCAAAATATTTGAAACAATCATTGCGCGTAGGCTCACCGATCACCTCTCCGGAGATGGTCCCGACGTGGCCGACTGGCAGTTCGGCTTTAGAAAGGGTAGAGGCACGATTGACGCGATACAGCGTGTCAGAGATATCGCCCAGTCGGCCACGTCAAGGGGCGGGGTGGCGATCGCTATATCGCTAGATATAGTGAACGCGTTCAACACCCTGCCCCATAAAGCGATTGTAGAGGGACTCGAAAGACACCGGGTCCCACCGGTGACTAGTAATATCATACAGGACTATCTCCGGGAGAGGTCGATCGAGTGTGTGGATCGGTCGGGCGCCACTAGGGTATGGAAGGTGGAGCGGGGCGTGCCCCAGGGTGCGGTACTCGGACCGCACCTGTGGATCGTGGGGTATGACCCCGCTCTGCGGGCCCCACTGCCACCGGGTTTGTTTCTAACGTGTTTTGCGGACGATACGCATATCTTGGCAGTGGGGCGAGACTGGTCGAGGACCAGCCGTCTCGCCGAGTTGGGTGCAGCGGTGGTCGTTGCCGAGATCCGGGCGCTCGGGCTGGAGGTGGCTCCCCACAAAACAGAGGCCATGGCCTTCTGCCATAGGCGTGGGGACCGCCCTCCGCCCGGAGCGTTGGTCCGGGTTGGCGGGGCCGATGTCCAGATCGGGTCCGAGATGAGATATCTCGGGCTCCGGCTGGACAGCCACTGGAGCTTCGTGCCCCACTTCGACGCGTTGGCCCCCAGGTTGGAGCGTGTTGCGGGCGCGTTGGCGCGCCTATTGCCCAACCTGCGGGGTCCTAGTGAGAAGGTGCGCCGGCTCTATATGGGGGTCGTGCGGAGTATGGCCCTATACGGCGCCCCTGTTTGGGCTGCCGACCTGGCTGCCAGTCGCCACTCGCAGGGTGTTTTGCGAAAAGTGGAACGGCGGCTGGCGGTCAGGGTGGTGATGGGGTACCGCACGGTCTCCTACGAGTCGGCTATGGTCCTGGCTGGGGTAATTCCCTGGCCACATCAGGCCGAGGTGGAGGCAGCGGTGTACAGATACCGCTGCACCCTCCGAGAGGAGGGCATAGTAGAGGGTGCCCAGCCAGGACCCAGCGTCGAAGAGGTGCGGCTCCAGGCCCGACGCGCTGCTGTCTCCCGCTGGAAGGAGGATTTATCCTCCAGCGGGGCCGTGGCGAAGCGCGCTGTCGGGGCGGTCCATCCGCGACTGGAGCAGTGGATGGACCGCGGTCACGGGCGGCTTTCGTTCCGGATCACGCAGGTGCTCACCGGGCATGGTTGCTTCGGGGAGTACCTGTGCCGGATCGGAAGGCAACGATCACCCGAGTGTTACGAGTGTGGGGCTGGGCGCGATGACGCCCAGCATGTGTTGGGGAGGTGTCCTGCCTTTGCGCTGCAAAGGCACCTCCTGGAGTGCGAGATTGAATGCGACGCTGCGTGTATGGGTGATGTGATTGAGAAAATGTTAAAGAGTGACGAGGCGTGGAAGGCCGTCGCCTCCTTCTGCGAGACGGTGATCTCGCGGAAGGAGGAGGCGGAGCGTGAGAGAGAACGACGCGGTGCGAGTGTTAGAAGAGTGAGAGGGAGAGGGCGACCCGCTTCTCGGGCGCCCTCCTGAGGGTAGTGGGCGGCGCGGCTTCCCCGCGTCGCCCGCACGGCGTGAATGGTGTCTGACTGGGTGTGTGTGTGTGTGTGTGCGTGTATGTGTGTGTGTATGTGTATTTTAAGTTGAGAGGAGTGGTGGGATGGGGATCGCGCCGCCCTCCCCGGCGTCGGTCCTCATCCCCTTGTGTGAGTGTCGGCGGTTCTCGGTCCGGGGTGTCGGAGTCCCCGGGATTGACCGAGGCCGCCATGGCCGCAGGTGTCATGGGCGGGGGCCCATGGCACCATTGCACGCGGCCAGGTGTGTGGAGACGACGGCGGGCGTGATGACGTCGTCGGCTCCGATAAGGGTGGGGTGGGACTTATTGTTGTTGTGGGGAGGCTTCTCCTCCCCACGAGAAGCGCGATTGTTTTGTCGCATGGCGGCATTTTGGCGGGCCGTGGCGACGAATATGGCACGATCCCATAGCCCGCCATGCCGCCGAGGGTGGGCATCACCGAGGGGTTTTAGTGGGTACGAATCCCACACTACCCCCGCTCCTCCCCCGGGGAGTGGGGGCGTCTTTCGAAGATTTCCCCTCGTAAAAAAAAAAAAAAAAAAGGTTAGGTTGGCGGACGAACTGGTGCCGGGGTGGCACAAGTCGGATCTCCCACCTCCACGTGGTGTTCGCTGGGATAGAGGAACTGCGCCTTCGGTGGTCGATCATTTCGGTGATTGGCCACCCAAGGCCGAGGGCCTCTATGCTAACGGGAGAACGGCGGGTCCCTCAGTTGGGGGGCCTATGCTCACACCGTAAGCCTGTAGTCATGTTTTGCAGGAACGGGGAGCTTGCCTTAATCGGCTGGCTCGCGAGGAGTAAACCTCTATAAAAAATCCGCTGTGTGGTTCGCGGGGCGGAATACGGCCACGGTATCCCCTGCCTTGCGGTATGAGTCCGCATAAAAGGGGTGCTCCCGTCGTCTTTAAGTAGGCCCGATGAAGCGCGAGGCGATGCCGGCGGGGTCTCCGGACCCTGGTAGGGCCTCCCAAGCCGGCAAGGCTCAAGCTGAGGGGTGAAAACGGGGGCGGCGGGGGCGAGTGAGGACGCCTGAAATTAAGGTGTACAGGCAACCGTGCCGAGAATTGCGTGGCCGCCCAGGCGTAAAACAGGGCGGTCTCGAACGGTTCCCTCGGGGGTACCTGCCGGCCCCCCCGAGTATTCAACGGCTTCCCCGGGTAAGGCGGCTCTGCCCGGGGTGACCTCTCCACCGACCACACTCGTGGGAACAGAAATGGATTGTGACTCAAAAACTTCTTCAGCTGTGGGGGGCAGCTTAAAAACCACCCCAAAAGTGGAGTACAAAGGAGAGGAGGCGCCGAGCAGCGCGAAGGATACGGCTACGGCCGAGATAAGGATTCCGGTGGTACGTTGCACCGAGATCTTAGTACCGCCAAGGACCACCGCCACACAAGAGCTACGGGCTGCGCCAAGCATGGAAGCGCTTGGGTCTGCCCCGGTGGCGAAGACCTGCAGCGTCGAGGTGACACCCTGCAACTCGGGGTCGGAGTCACCAGGATGGTGCTCGATAAGGCGATCGAGCCGACTAAGGACGGCGTCGGAGATGGTTGAAGGGTTTCGAGACCGCCCAGTGTCCGCAAGCGTGGGAGTCCAATCGAGGGCGAAAATTCGTGGCCCAAGGCCGAAGAAGAGGGTTCTCGACGAGGATTCGGAGTCGGAGTCCGACTCCTCGGTGGTATCGGTGGAGTCGAGACCCTCGAAACAAGAAGTCACGAGCTCCAGGGGAAGGGGAAGGCCGCCAACCACTGGGGACTACATTCGCCTGGCGGAGGCGAAAGAAAGACTGGCAGAGGCGAAGAGGAAGGAATTGGAGTACGAAAGGGGACTCCAAGCCTTGGATCCCACCACTGAGGTGCCTGTCCCATGCAGGTCGAGCCGTCCGTTAACGGATATCACGGAGCTTCTGAGGAAGGCGCGTCACATGCCTTCCTGTGATTTGGCGGCAGAGGTCCTCCGGAGGACAGACCAGATCAGGAGAATTGCTTCCTGCTCGTCCCACCTGAAGGGGACGCATGTGAGGGGCCTCCGCGAGGACTCCGATGTGATCGAAGCATTTTCCACGGAGTTAGCCAAAAGACCGGACAGCGCTGACGCCGAAGAGGTGGAGAGGCTCCGGCAGGAGCTCAGGCGAGTGGAGGACGACAGGAAGCGGATGAGCGCAGATCTGGAGGCCCTTAGGAGAGAGGTGGATGCTATGAAGAGGGCGCCACCACATGTCTGGGAGGAGTCGCCAGTGCTGACTAGGCGGCCGACCAGAAGGAGGATTTCCTCTTCCTCAGAACGCGAGGACGTAAAGAGGCGGTTGCTGAACGAACCTGCCGAGGTGCTGGACATTCCAGTGACGACGATGGACGGGGCCCAAAATTCGTCTCAGATGGAGCTGGAGACGTCCGAGCCCCAGCCCCATCGCAGAAATAGCCCTCCAAGGGTACAGCAGGTGGACCCAATTCGGGAGAAGACGTCGGAAGCAGCGACAAACCAACCGGAGGCAACAACACCAGCCGAAGGGCAGGCAGCAGGCCTCGAGTCGGTGGTGGCTCTTCTCATAAAGAAGGTGGAGGACCTGACGGAAGAAGTTAGGGGCAGAGGTAGGAAGAATACTGCCGACGGAGGAAGGAGAGAGCCCCAACCGAGAGCGCCTTCCAGAACAGTCTCGGCATCGAGGAAGGGAGTCAACCGGGTGGAGGTTACGCAGGGCGCGGCTAACCCTGCTCGTCCACCACCACCACCAGCCCAGCCAACCACCACGGAGATGTGGTCGAAGGTGGTGGGCAGAAAGGCAAGAAGAGAAGCCAGGAAAGTGGAACAGCCGAAGGTGGCGCCGAAAGGGGCCGGACAACCGGCTAGAAGAGGAGGTGCGCAAGCCGCACTTAAGAAGATGGGCCAAGGACCAAAGAAGGTGACCGCAGCTAGGCCACCCAGGATGGCGGCGGTCACATTGACCGTGACCCCAGGAGCGGAGACGACCTATGCTCAAACGCTCCTGCGAGCAAGGGAGTCAGTTAACCTGGAGAGTATTGGGATCACTGACATTAAAGTCAGGAAGGCCTTCACTGGCGGAATTCTGATAGGAGTGCCAGGAGAAGAGGGAAGGAAGAAGGCCACGGTGCTGGCGGAAAAACTGAGGGAGACCTTCACCGATGGGCAAGTCAAAGTGGCCTGCCCAGTCAAGACGGGTGAAGTAAGGCTGTTGGGATTGGACGATTCCATCACCCCCGAAGATATAGCCACAGCCGTGTCAAGGACCGGAGAGTGTCAGGTCCAAGACATCAAAGTGGGTGATATCAAGAGGACCGGCAATAGAATGGGGACCGCATGGATCCGCTGCCCGCTGACAGCGGTGAAGAGGATAGAGACGGCGGGCCGGGTGCGCATCGGCTGGTCGTCGGCGCGAGTGGAGGTCCTAGAAAACAGAGCGATGCGCTGCTACCGCTGTTTACATCGGGGTCACACCGCACAGCAGTGTACGGAGAAGGACGATCGCTCCGCACGCTGCTACGCGTGCGGGGAGTTGAACCACAGGGCGGCGAATTGCCAAAACAAATTGAAATGCCCCCTGTGCAGCGACTTGGGCCGACCGCATGACCATCGCTTGGGGGCAGCGGGCTGCGCCCCAGCACCCAAGAAGAAAAAGACACAGGCGCAGCCCGAGGAGAAGAAGAAAGAGCAGCGGACAACGCAACGAGACGAGAGCACCATGGAGGTGGTGCAAGATGCAGCTAAGTGATGGGGCCACTGAGCCCCCTAATCCAAGCAAATGTGAACCACTCGGCGAGGGCGCAGGACCTCCTGCTCCATACCCTCGCCGAGTGGGGTTGCGGATTGGGTGTTGTTGCGGAACCTTACCGCGTTCCTGAGGACCCGAACTGGTTCGCGGATGGGGAGGGACGGGACGCGACGGTCGCCGTTGTTTACCGTGGGCAACCCGGCTCCCCGCCTTGCACCAAAATCGCAGCAGGGAGGGGAGCCGTCGCGGTTCGGTGGGGGGAATTGGTGGTGGTGGGCGTTTATGCCCCGCCTCGTTGGCCCCTCGCAGAATTTGAGGAGATGTTGGAACGGGTGGGACAAGTAGTGTCCCGTTGTCCCACCCAACGCGTGTTGGTGCTCGGGGACTTCAATGCCAAGGCCAGGCAGTGGGGGTCCCCGGGTACCGACGCGAGGGGAGAGGCGGCCCTCGATTGGGCGGCGGCACGAGAGCTCCTGCTTTTGAACAGGGGCTCAGTGGGCACGTGCGTGCGGCCCCAGGGGGAGTCCATTGTGGATCTCACGTGGGCTTCCCCTGCGGCTGCGCGCGACGTCGCGAGCTGGCGGGTGGTGGAGGAGGTGGAGACCCTGAGCGATCATCGCTACATCAGGGTCGACTTCTCCTCCGACACCCCGTGTCGCCGTGGCCGACGCCCACCACCGAAGAGGTGGGCGCTGAAGCGGCTGGACAAAGATATGTTGGTGGCTGCTGCCGTCGCGGCTAGCTGGCCGGCTTCTCCGGCCAGACAGGTCGCGGACGTCGAGGGTGAGGCTAGGTGGTTCCGGGACACCGTGCAGGACATCTGCAGTGTGGGGATGCCCCGGGCCACCCCTCGCCCCCGCCGGGGCGCGTATTGGTGGACGCCGGAGATCGCTTCGCTTCGCGAGGCGTGTCTCCCGAGGCGCCGCCAATGCTTGCGTGCCCGGCGGAGGCGTAACCGCGACCCCGCGGCGGAGCAAGCTCTGTGGAGCGGCTACCGTGACGCGGTGGTCGCTGTGCAGACAGCCATCAGGGAGTCCAAGGACCGGTCCTGGGACGAGTTCCTCGGCTCTCTGGAGCGGGATCGGTGGGGGCGCCCTTATAAGTTAGTGATGGGGAAATTAAGACCGTGGGCCCCCCCGATAATGGAGAGCCTCGACCCCCAGACACTGGGGCGCGTCGTGGAAACGTTGTTTCCGCGGGATGATAGTCCCTCGACGCGCTCCGGGTCGCCGGCCCACCTTCAGTGGACCGACGATATGGGGGTCTCCGAGGGGGAACTCGTCGATGCCGTCAGACGGGCAAGTGCCCGGAATACAGCTCCGGGTCCTGACGGCATACCGGGCCGGGTCTGGGCCTTGGTGCTCCCATATTTGGGAGAGAGGTTAGCCAGCCTCTTCAGCGCCTGCCTCAGAGAAGGAAAATTCCCGACGATATGGAAGGCGGGGCGGCTGGTCCTTTTAAAGAAAGAGGGAAAGCCCGACGGGGAACCGGGGTCGTACCGGCCGATCGTCCTGTTAGACGTAGTGGGTAAAATCTTTGAGCGGGTGATTGCAAATAGGCTCGTGGCGCACCTCTCCGGAGATGGTCCGGACGTGGCCGACAGTCAGTTTGGTTTTCGCCGAGGAAGGAGTACAATAGACGCGGTGCAAAGGGTACGTAGGATTGCGGAGTCGGCCACGTCCAGGGGCGGGGTAGCGATAGCGATTTCGCTTGATATTGTTAATGCGTTTAACACCCTGCCCCACCGAGTCATAGAAGAAGGTTTGGAAAGGCTCCGAGTGCCTCCTGTCATAGCGGGCATTATCGGGGACTATCTCCGGGGGAGGACAATACATTGTGTCGATCGGTCCGGTACGGAGAGATCGTGGAGTGTAAGGCGGGGCGTACCTCAGGGATCGGGGTTAGGCCCGTTCCTGTGGATCGTGGGGTACGACCCCGTCTTGTCGGCCCCGTTGCCACCGGGACTGCACCTTACGTGCTTTGCCGACGATACGCACATTTTGGCAACGGGGCTCGACTGGGGTAGGACCAGCCGTCTCGCCGAGTTGGGAGCCTCGGTGGTTGTTTCAGCCATCCGGGGGCTCGGGCTGGAGGTGGCCCCCCACAAAACGGAGGTGATGGCCTTCTGCCGCACACGTGGGGGGAAACCTCCGGCCGGAGCTCTGGTCCGGGTTAACGGAGTCGAGGTCCAGATCGGGTCCGAGATGAGATATCTCGGACTCCGACTGGACAGCCACTGGAGCTTCGATGGCCACTTCGACGCTCTGGCCCCCAGGTTGGGCCGCGTTGCGGACGCGTTGGCGCGTCTTTTACCCAACCTGAGGGGACCAAGCGAGAAGGTTCGCCGGCTTTACATGGGGGTCGTGCGGAGTATGGCCCTGTACGGCGCCCCAGTTTGGGCAGCCGACCTGGGAGCCAGTCGTCACGCGCAGGGTGTTCTGCGGCGTGTGGAACGGCGGCTGGCGACCAGGGTGGTTATGGGGTACCGCACGATCTCCTGGGAGTCGGCGATGGTTCTGGCGGGTGTAATCCCCTGGAAGTACCAGGCGGAGGTGGAGGCGGAGGTGTATCGGCACCGATGCGCCCTCCGCCTGGACGGGGAACTTCGGGGTGGCCCTCCGGAACCAAGCGTCGAAGAGGTCAGGCTCCAGGCCCGCCGTGACGCTGTCTCCCGCTGGCGCGCGGAGCTCATCGCCAGCGGGGCCGCGGAGAAGCGCGCGGTTGGGGCGATCCTTCCACGCCTCGAACAGTGGATGGATCGTGGTCACGGGCGGCTCTCGTTCCGGGTCACGCAGGTGCTGACCGGGCACGGGTGCTTCGGTTGGTACCGGCGCTGGATCGGTAGGGAGCAATCGCCGGGGTGCTATGAGTGCGGAGTGGGTGTGACGGACACCGCCCAGCACACGCTGGGCGAGTGTCCGGCGTATGCATGGCCTCGGCACTTCTTGCAGTGCGAGGTAGGTGTGGACGTGAGTGTGAGTGCGCTTGTGGAGAGTATGTTGAAGAGTGAATGTGCATGGAATGCAGTGGCCGCTTTTTGTGAGACAGTAATGTCTCACAAAGAGCAGGCGGAGCGAGAGAGGGAGCGGCGCGGGGAGGTCGCGAGTAGAAGGAGACGCAGGCCGGGAATTTCGGGTCCGGCTGCCCGGCCTGACTCCTGAGGTTAGTGGGGCGGCGCGGCCTCCCCGCGTCGCCCGCGGTCCATCGGACCGCATCGTCTGAATGGGTGGGAGAGAATGGTCGGGAGTGAATGGGTTGTGTGAATGTGGAGCATGAATGGGTGCGTGTGCGAATGGATATGAGAGGAGTGTGAATATTGTAAATATATTGTGATGTGTGAGTGATGCGTGCTGCTATTTGTGTATTATTTATAGTGTGCGTGTGTGAGAGATGGGGTGACGGGGCTGTCGTCCTCCCCGGCGACAGCTTCCGTCCCAATATTTTTCGGGATTTGGCGGACTTCCGTCCGGGGTCCCGAATGCCCCGTTTGACGGGGTCCGCCATGGCCGCAGGTGTCACGGGTCGGGGGACCCGTGGCACCATTGCACGCGGCCGAGGGGTGAGCCGACGGCGACCGTGGTGGCGTGGTCGGCTCAAAACGGGGGTGGGGTTTTGATTGAGGGGGAGCTTCTCTCCCCCTCCGAGAAGGGCGCCTTCCGCGCATAACGGGGGTGAGTCGCGGAGCCGGAGGAGGATCCCGTGGCTCACCTACCCGTCGGGGTGGTCACCACCGAGGGGTTTTAGTGGGTACGAATCCCACACTACCCCCGCTCCTCCCCCGGGGAGTGGGGGCGTCTTTCGAAGATTTCCCCTCGTAAAAAAAAAAAAAAAAAAAAAAAGGTTAGGTTAGGTTAGGTTAGGTTAGGTTAGGTTGGCGGACGAACTGGTGCCGGGGTGGCACAAGTCGGATCTCCCACCTCCACGTGGTGTTCGCTGGGATAGAGGAACTGCGCCTTCGGTAGTCGATCACTTCGGTGGTTGGCTACCCAAGACCGAGGGCCTCTATGCTAACGGGAGAACGGCGGGTCCCCAGTGGGGGCCTATGCTCACACCGTAAGCCTGTAGTCATGTTTTGCAGGAACGGGGAGCTTGCCTTAACCGGCTGGCTCGCGAGGAGTAAACCTCTATAAAAAATCCGCTGTGTGGTTCGCGGGGCGGAATACGGCCACGGTATCCCCTGCCTTGTGGTAGGAGTCCACATAAAAGGGGGTGCTCCCGTCGTCTTCAAGTAGGCCCGATGAAGCGCGAGGCGATGCCGGCGGGGTCTTCGGACCCTGGTAGGGCCTCCCAAGCCGGCAAGGCTCAAGCTGAGGGGTGAAAACGGGGGCGGCGGGGGCGAGCGAGTTCGTCCGAAATCAAGGTGTACAGGCAACCGTGCCGAGGATTGCGTGGCTGCCCGGACGTTAAACAGGGCAGTCTCGAACGGTTCCCTCGGGGGTACCTGCCGGCCCCCCCGAGTATTCAACGGCTTCCCCGGGTAAGGCGGCTCTGCCCGGGGCGACCTTCCTTCCGACCACTCTCGTGGGACTTAGTATGGAGTGTTCATTTTCTTATTCTAAAGCTGTGGGGGGCAGCTCAAAACCCAGCCAAACGCATGACGAGGAGAGATATGAGGAGAAGGCCCGCAACACCGGGAAGGAGGGAGCTACCGGAACGAACTTACCGGTAGTCAGATGTGTTGACATACTGGCTCCGCCCAAAACGGCCAGTATGACGAACCTGAGTGCAAGTGCCAGCTCAGAGGCGCCAGGGACGTCGCGATCGGAGGACGCGGCACAAGAGACGGGATGGATGACGACGAGGAGATCGAGTCGCCTAAGCAGGGCATCGTCGGACGCCAGCGATGTGGGTCGCGAACGGTTGGGCACCACGGAGACACAACCGAAAGCGAAGGAGAGGATACCCGTCCCGAGGAGGAGAGTCCTGAATGAAGAGGGGGACAGCGATTCGGACTCCTCAGTCATATCGGTAGATAGTACGCCGATCAGGAATGACAGCAGGAGCTCTCGCGGAAGAGGTCGGCCGCCTACGACTGGCGATTACGTTCGCCTGGCCGAGGCCAAGGAGCGCCTGGCGGAAGCCAAGAGAAGGGAACTTGAGCTGGACAAGGAGCTCGGGGCTTATGACACGTCCCGACCTGTGCCACCGCCAAGCAAGGGCAGCAAACCCATCCCTGAGGTGGAGGATGTAATGAGGGAGGTGAGGCACCTGACGACGGTCGACCTGCAGGCCGAGCTACTCAGGTACACTGACCTCATACGTAGAGTCGCCAGGGGCTCTACAAATTTAAAGGGCACGAGCGTCCGCCAGCTGCGGATATCGTCAAACTACATAGAGGGATTGACGACCGAGCTGGCGAAGCGGCGAGATGTGGGGGAGGGCAGGACCGAAGAGGCTGCTCCGGAGCCCCCAATAACACGCACGTCAGCGGCGCTCACGCGCACTACAGAAGAGGACGAGAAAGAGCAGCTCAAAAGGCAACTGAGAGCTGCTCAAAAGGAGAGAACGAAAATGGCCGAAGACCTGGCGGCGCTCCGACTTGAGGTGGAGCGACTTAAGGGGACAACGCCTAGCGTAGCACCACCCCAGGAAGAAAGGAGGACCGGAGCTGTGAGGAGGACGCGCAGGAGGCTTCTTTCGACCTCCGAATCAGAGAGAGAAGATGCGAAGAGGAGGTTGGTGGTAGAAACCAACAGTCCGCCACGGGTTTTAATGAGCCCGACGGCGGCGGTTGAGGGAGTTCCAGCGATGGAAATAGAGCAGCCGCAAGCTATGAGTGAGGCTGAACCGTTGGACACGGTGGCGGACCCGGTTCGCGAGGAGGCGAGGCCGGTGGAGCCTCCACGAGAGAGGAAGCCGTCAAGGGAAGAGACGGCCGCAAGTATAGCTAGGGAGGCGGAGAGGAGCGACGACCGAGGATCGGGGCTGGAGTTGGTTGTGGCTCAACTGATGAAGAAGGTAGAGGAGTTGTCGGCAGAGCTGAAGGCAGCAGCGAGGAGGCCGACCAGTACCAGCGCACAACGCAGGGCCCAGCCCAAGCCGGCGCCGCGGCCAAAGGCGGCACCAAGGGCGGCCAACGTTGGAGCAGAAGCGACGAGAAGAGCGGCACCCAGCGTCCAGGCTGCAGCCCCCCACCCAAAGGCCACTACGCAGGGGGAGCTATGGACCACGGTCCTGGGCCGGAAGGCCAGGCAGCAGGCAAAAAAGGAGGGGCAGCAAGTGAAAGCTTCCGCTCCCACAGCGAGGAAGCCAACCAACCGGCCTCCGGCGGCGCCGGGGGCGACGGGGGTAAAAGCAGTGCAGCCAGTGCCCAAGAAGAGGGTCAGGGTTCCGCGCCCGCCGAGAACAGCGGCCGTAACGTTGACGGTGGCACCTGGGGGTCAAACCACGTACTCCCAGGTGCTAAAGAAGGCGAGGGAATCAGTCGCCCCTAAGGAGCTTGCAGAAATGGGGATCGACGAGATTAAAATAAGAAAGGCGGCCACAGGGGGATTAGTATTAGGAATCCCTGGGGAAGAAGGAAAGACCAAGGCCGCGAACTTGGCAGGAAGATTAAGGGAAGTCTTCGGTGAGTCAGATGTGAAGGTGGCAAACCCGATCAAGACAACTGAGTTGCGTCTATTGAATTTAGACGACTCAATAGAGAGAGAGGAGATTGCAGAAGTCTTGGCCAGGCTAGGGGACTGCTTGCCCCAAGAAATTAAAGTCGGGGAGATAAGGAGGTCCCGAAACTCCATGGGGACCGTGTGGGTCAGATGCCCGCTGCAGACAGCGAAGAAGGCGGAGGCAGCGGGACGTATCAGGATCGGGTGGACGTCGGCGCGGGTCGAGATATTAGCGGCCCGCCCGATGCATTGTTTCCGCTGCCTCCAGAAGGGGCAC
This sequence comes from Megachile rotundata, assembly GCF_050947335.1. NCBI lineage: Eukaryota > Metazoa > Arthropoda > Insecta > Hymenoptera > Megachilidae > Megachile > Megachile rotundata. The sequence continues at coordinate 47,464 of NW_027473489.1, read as the reverse complement.
ACGGCGGCGCAGTGCGGCGAGGCGGTCATCCGTTCCGGACGCTGCTACGCATGCGGAGAGGGGGGGCACAAAGCCGCAGAGTGCGGCAACAAGCTAAAGTGCCCCCTCTGTAGCGACCTCGGGAGGCCGGACGCGCATCGTCTAGGAGCGGCTGGGTGTGCCCCCAAACCGCCGAGAAGGAAGAACGCAGCTGCACCAGAAAAAGTGAAGGCGAAAGCTGCTAGTACTGCAAGAGAAGAGAGAAGGGACATCGAGCCTGGAAGAGAAGAGGGGAGGGCGCAAATAGCCACCGGGGAAGCCACAACACAAGAGGCCACGCACGCCGATGAAAGCGCCATGGAGGTGGCTGAGGAGGGATGCCAGTGATGGGGCCATTGAGCCCCATTCTGCAAGGAAACGCGAACCACTCGGCGGGGGCCCAGGACGTTTTCCTGCACACCCTCGCCGAGTGGAATTGTTCGATCGGGATCGTGGCGGAGCCCCACCGCGTCCCGGACCAGCCTAACTGGTTCGCGGACGCGGAGGGTCGCGGAGCACTTGTCGCGATAGTGTCGCGTGGGGCATCCGGCTCCCCCCCCTGTACCGCGATTGCAGCGGGTAGGGGAGCCGTCGCGGTTCGATGGGGGGACGTAGTGGTGGTGGGCGTCTACGCACCACCCAGCTGGCCTCTCGCACAGTATGAGGAGTTGCTGGATAGGGTGGGGCAGTTAGTGTCGCGTTGCCCCACCCAACGCGTTCTGGTCCTCGGGGACTTCAACGCGAAGGCTCGCGAGTGGGGTTCCCCGAGGACCGACGCGAGAGGCCAGGTAACCCTGGATTGGGCGGCGGCGCAAGGGCTCCTGTTGCTCAACAGGGGCTCGGCGAGCACATGCGTGCGGCCTCAGGGTGAGTCTGTGGTGGACTTGTCCTGGGGCTCCCCTGCGGTCGCGCGCATGGTTGCGAGCTGGCGGGTGGAGGAGGAGACTGAAACTTTAAGCGATCATCTCTTTATTAGGATAAAGTTCTCCTCCGAAACCCGGCGCCGCCGGGGTGGACGCCCACCGCCGAAAAGATGGGCGCTGAGGAGGCTAGATCAGGATATGATGGTGGCTGCGGCCCTCGCGGTTGGCTGGCCGGCTTCTCCGGCTGGGGAGGTCGCGGACGTCGAGGGCGAGGCTCAGTGGTTCCGGGGCACCATGCAGGATATCTGCGACGTAGCGATGCCCCGGGCCACCCCTTGCCCGCGTCGGGCGGCGTACTGGTGGACGGGGGAGATAGCGCAATTGCGCGAGGCATGTCTCCCACTGCGTCGCCGGTATTTGCGCGCCCGGCGGAGACGCAACCGCGACCCCGCGAGGGAGCAGCAACTTTGGGGCTGCTACCGGGAGGGGGTAGCGGCTTACAAGAAAGCCATCAGGGAGTCCAAGGATCGAGCCTGGGACGAGTTCCTCGGCTCTCTTGAGCGGGACCGGTGGGGGCGGCCATATAAGTTAGTTATGGGTAAACTTAGGCCATACGCCCCGCCGGTTACGGAGAGCTTAGACCCTCAGCTACTGGGGCGCGTCGTGGACACTTTATTTCCGCGCGACGACGATCCACCGGCGCGCTCCGGGTCGTCGGCCCGCCTTCAGTGGACCGACGATATGGGGGTCTCGGACGAGGAGCTCGTCTATGCCGTCAAGAGGGTCAGTGCTCGTAACACTGCACCAGGCCCTGACGGCATCCCGGGCCGGGCTTGGGCCTTGGCACTCCCATTTTTGGGTGACCGACTCAGGGGCCTCTTCAGCGCCTGTCTGAAGAAGGGGACGTTTCCCCAATTGTGGAAGCGGGGACGGCTGGTCCTCCTAAAGAAGGAGGGCAAACCCGAAGGGGAGCCCTCGGCGTACCGGCCGATCATTTTGCTAGATGTGGTGGGCAAAATATTTGAAACAATTATTGCGCGTAGGCTCACCGATCACCTCTCCGGAGATGGTCCCGACGTGGCCGACTGGCAGTTCGGTTTTAGAAAGGGTAGAGGCACGATTGACGCGATACAGCGTGTCAGAGATATCGCCCAGTCGGCCACGTCAAGGGGCGGGGTGGCGATTGCTATATCGTTAGATATAGTGAACGCGTTCAACACCCTGCCCCATAAAGCGATTGTAGAGGGACTCGAAAGACACCGGGTCCCACCGGTGACCAGTAATATCATACAGGACTATCTCCGGGAGAGGTCGATCGAGTGTGTGGATCGGTCGGGCGCCACTAGGGTATGGAAGGTGGAGCGGGGCGTGCCCCAGGGTGCGGTACTCGGACCGCACCTGTGGATCGTGGGGTACGACCCCGCCCTGCGGGCCCCACTGCCACCGGGATTATATCTAACATGCTTTGCGGACGATACGCATATCTTGGCAGTGGGGCGAGAATGGTCGAGGACCAGCCGTCTCGCGGAGTTAGGTGCGGCGGTGGTCGTTGCCGAGATCCGGGCGCTCGGGCTGGAGGTGGCTCCCCACAAAACAGAGGCCATGGCCTTCTGCCATAGGCGTGGGGACCGCCCTCCGCCCGGAGCGTTGGTCCGGGTAGGCGGGGCCGATGTCCAGATCGGGTCTGAGATGAGATATCTCGGGCTCCGACTGGACAGCCACTGGAGCTTCGTGCCCCACTTCGACGCGTTGGCCCCCAGGTTGGAGCGTGTTGCGGGCGCGTTGGCGCGCCTATTGCCCAACCTGCGGGGCCCTAGTGAGAAGGTGCGCCGGCTCTATATGGGGGTCGTGCGGAGTATGGCCCTATACGGCGCCCCTGTTTGGGCTGCCGACCTGGCTGCCAGTCGCCACTCGCAAGGTGTTTTGCGCAAAGTGGAACGGCGGCTGGCGGTCAGGGTGGTGATGGGTTACCGCACGGTCTCCTACGAGTCGGCTATGGTTCTGGCTGGGGTAATTCCCTGGCGCCATCAGGCCGAGGTGGAGGCAGCGGTATACAGATACCGCTGCACCCTCCGAGAGGAGGGCATAGTAGAGGGTGCCCAGCCAGGACCCAGCGTCGAAGAGGTGCGGCTCCAGGCCCGACGCGCTGCTGTCTCCCGCTGGAAGGATGAGTTATCCTCCAGCGGGGCCGTGGGGAAGCGCGCTGTCGGGGCGGTCCATCCGCGGCTGGAGCAGTGGATGGACCGCGGTCACGGGCGGCTTTCGTTCCGGATCACGCAGGTGCTCACCGGGCATGGTTGCTTCGGGGAGTACCTGTGCCGGATCGGAGGGCAACGATCGCCCGAGTGTTACGAGTGTGGGGCTGGGCGCGATGACGCCCAGCATGTGTTGGGGAGGTGTCCTGCCTTTGCGCTGCAAAGGCACCTCCTGGAGTGCGAGATTGAATGCGACGCTGCATGCATGGGTGATGTGATTGAGAAAATGTTGAAGAGTGACGAGGCGTGGAAGGCCGTCGCCTCCTTCTGCGAGACGGTGATCTCGCGGAAGGAGGAGGCGGAGCGTGAGAGAGAGAGACGTGGTATGACTGTGAGAAGAGTGAGAGGGAGAGGGCGATCCGCTTCACGGGCGCCCTCTTGAGGGTAGTGGGCGGCGTGGCTTCTCCGCGTCGCCCGCACGGTGTGAACGGTGGGGTGATTGAGTGTGCGTGAGTGGGTGTGAGTGTGTGTTGTGTGTTGTGTGTGTGTGCATGTGTATTTATAAGTGGAGAGACGTGGTGGGATGGGGATCGCGCCGCCCTCCCCGGCGTTGGTCCTCATCCCCTTGTGTGAGTGTCGGCGGTTCTCGGTCCGGGGTGTCGGAGTTCCCGGGATTGACCGAGGCCGCCATGGCCGCAGGTGTCATGGGCGGGGGCCCATGGCACCATTGCACGCGGTCAGGTGTGTGGAGACGACGGCGGGCGTGATGACGTCGTCGGCTCCGATAAGGGCGGGGGGGGACTTAGTATTTTTGTGGGGAGGCTTCTCCTCCCCACGAGATGGGCGATGTTTTTGTCGCATGGCGGCATTTTGGCGGGCCGTGGCGACGAATATGGCACGATCCCATAGCCCGCCATGCCGCCGAGGGTGGGCATCACCGAGGGGTTTTAGTGGGTACGAATCCCACACTACCCCCGCTCCTCCCCCGGGGAGTGGGGGCGTCTTTCGAAGATTTCCCCTCGTAAAAAAAAAAAAAAAAAGGTTGGGTTAGGTTGGCGGACGGAACAGCATTATTAGCGAACAGCATTATTAGCGAAAGCGGTAGGACTCTTGCTTCGTAATCGGTGGATGTTTTCTAGGAGTGGGATCGAATCCCCCTGGCTAAAAGTACTGCGGGAGAAAACATTTAGTTTTGCATGTTATATTTGGCGGACGAACTGGTGCCGGGGTGGCACAAGTCGGATCTCCCACCTCCACGTGGTGTTCGCTGGGATAGAGGCACTCTACGCTCTTCGGAAGTCAATTGCTTCGGCGATTGGCTTCCCAAGGGTGAGGGCCTCTATGCTAACGGGAGAACGGCGGGTCCCCAGTGGGGGGCCTATGCTCACACCGTAAGCCTGTAGTCATGTTTTGCAGGAACGGGGAGCTTGCCTTAATCGGCTGGCTCGCGAGGAGTAAACCTCTATAAAAAATCCGCTGTGTGGTTCGCGGGGCGGAATACGGCCACGGTATCCCCTGCCTTGCGGTATGAGTCCGCATAAAAGGGGTGCTCCCGTCGTCTTCAAGTAGGCCCGATGAAGCGCGAGGCGATGCCGGCGGGGTCTCCGGACCCTGGTAGGGCCTCCCAAGCCGGCAAGGCTCAAGCTGAGGGGTGAAAACGGGGGCGGCGGGGGCGAGTGAGGACGCCTGAAATTAAGGTGTACAGGCAACCGTGCCGAGAATTGCGTGGCCGCCCAGGCGTAAAACAGGGCGGTCTCGAACGGTTCCCTCGGGGGTACCTGCCGGCCCCCCCGAGTATTCAACGGCTTCCCCGGGTAAGGCGGCTCTGCCCGGGGCGACTTCCCTTCCGACCCCACTCGTGGGACGAAATATGCATTGTTCAAATTCAAATTCAAGCTCAGCTGTGGCCGACAGCTTTAAAAACGGCCAACCTACCGGAAGAGAGGAGAAGAGGAGAGAGGTCGAGGACAAGGAGAGGAAATCGGCGGTGGCCACCAACCTGCCGATCGTGCGCTGTACGGACATATTAAAGACGCCCGTAAAAATAATAAGGAGCGTGTCCTTGCCTCGCATGGAGGCCGGAGACTCGGGCGAAACACCCAAGCCCACAGCCGAGGAGAAGACCCCTTGCAACTCCGGCGGCGAGTCCAGTGGCTCCGAATGGAGAACCACCAGGCGCACGAGGGAAACCGGTCTACGGGCCGAGAGAGGGGCTAGAGAGAGGTCAGCGGTGCGGATAGGAGATGGCGTTGATATGACTGTCGTCCCCAAGACCAAAGCACGAGCCGTGCGAAGACGCCGGAGAGACGAAGAGGACGAGGATTCGGGGTCCGACTCGTCGGTCATATCGGTGGATACGACGCCGACGACCAGTGGCCGGATTGAAAGGAGGGGAAGACCCCCCACGACGGGGGAGTATGTGCGTCTCGCAGAAGCACAAGAGCGCCTCAACGAGGCTAAGAGGAGGTCGCTGGAGCTCGACACGGAGCTCAGGGCGTTTGATGCGTCTGTCCCACCACCGGGGCCCAGCAAGGGGAGTAAACCCATTGTTGAGGTGGTGGACTTGTCGCGGGAAGCACGTCGGCTGCCGTCTATAGATTTGTATGCTGAGATGATTAAACGCGCAGATGAGATCAGGAGAGTGGCCGCGCATTCGCAGAACTTGAAGGGGACATCCGTCCGGAGCCTGCGGATTGCAACAAACGTAATTGAAGCTTACGCAACCGAGCTTGCGAAGCGGCCGACGTCGAGCGACGCGGACCAGCACGAAGACAGAGACTTGGAGATGGAAGCCCTTAGGAGGCAGCTACGCGAAGCAGAAGAGCAGCGGAAGCAGATGTCCGTGGAATTAGCTGTGCTAAAGAAGCAGATCGGGGAGTTGCAGAGGGGGTCTCTTACACCGAGTACGGTCCACAGTCCCACACCGCCGCTCATAAGGAGAGCGGGAACCAGACGGCGTCTGTCGTCGTCTTCCTCGGAGCGTGAGTACGCGAAGAGGCGGCAAATAGGCGCCGTAGGGTCGGAAGCGCCCACAGCGATGGTCGCTAGTTCTGAGCCGGCGGAAGAACAACCGCCACCGCCGCCACCGTCGATCGAAATGGTGGAGCAATCGACAGAGGAACAGCGGGAGCCGCAAGGTCCGTTGATAGCGGCGGAGCCGACAACGGTCGGAAAGGAGCCAGTGGTGGCCGACAAACCGACAGAGACGAGGCAGGAAGCGGGCCTGGAGATTGTGGTGGCCACCCTCATCAGAAGAGTGGAAGAACTGACCGCTGAGGTTCGAGGGGAAAAGGCCGTTAAGCCCCAGGCCGTGGCTGGAAGGGGGGAGCAAACCAAACCACCCTCAAGAAAGTCGTCGGTGGCGCGTAAGCCAGTAACGCGCCCCAGCCAAGGAGCGGGCCCAACCAACCCGCCTCCCCCACCAGCCCCAACAGCTGAGACGTGGGCAACGGTGGTGGGACGGAAAGCAAGGCGAAATGAGAGGAAGGCACAAGCTGCCGGAAAGGAGGGGCCAATGACAGGTTCGGCACCACAGACCGCTGGGGGGACGACGAGGAGGAGCGTGGCAGCCGCACCTGGCAAGCGGGCCGCGGCCGTGAAGAATAGTAAGCCCAAACCCAAAGTGCCAAGACCGCCGAGGGCAGCGGCTGTAACATTGACGGTGATGCCGGGAGGCGACACGACCTATGCACAGGTTATAAAGACTGCCATGGAAACTGTAGATAGGAAGCAGTTGGAACAGCTCCAGATAAAAGAGTTCCGCATAAGAAAAGCGGCAACAGGCGGACTCATCCTCGGCATCCCCGGGGATGAGTCGAAGAAGAAGGCCGAGAAGCTGGCCGAAAAGTTGAAGACGGCCTTCGACGAGACGAAGGTCAGGGTGGCCAACCCGGTTCAAATGGCCGAAATTCGACTGCTGGGGCTCGATGACTCGATCGAGCCCAAGGACGTCGCCGAGGCGCTGGCCGCATTGGGCGCGGTGAAAGCGGACGAAATTAAGGTGGGCAATATAAGGAGATCCCCTACCACCATGGGGACCGTATGGGTCAAGTGCCCGGTAGCGGTGGCCAGGAAGGCCGAAGCCTCTAGGAGGATTTGTGTTGGATGGTCGTCCGCGAGGGTCGATGTACTGGAGGCCAGGCCAAAGCACTGCTTCCGGTGCCTACAAAGAGGCCATGTGGCGGCACAGTGCGACAGCGAGGTCGTCAGGAAGGGCCGGTGCTTTGCTTGCGGAAGCACGGAACATATTGCTGCGAGATGCACCCAGAAGCTGAATTGCCCCCTCTGCGCGGATCTCGGACGACCCGCGGCGCATAGATTGGGGACGGCGGACTGCGCACCAGCCCCGTCCAAGAAGAAGAAGAAGGGCGGGAATAACGCGAATACAACGGGAGCGGCTTCGGGGGTTACACCGACGAAATCAGCGGACGCGGCTCAATCGGAGCAGTTACAAGTAGAGGGTGGGGACGCCATGGAGGTGGTAGGGCAATCTACAACGTGATGGGGCCATTGAGCCCCATAATTCAGGCTAATGTGAACCACTCGGCGGGGGCGCAGGACCTACTGCTCCACATCCTCGCCGAGTGGGATTGTCCGTTGGGGGTGGTAGCGGAGCCCTACCGTGTCCCGGACCAGCCTCACTGGTTCGCGGATGCGGGGGGCTCCGACGCGACCGTGGCTATCGTGGTGAGGGCAAAGCCGGGGTCACCCCCCTGTTCTGCAATAGCCGCGGGGCGGGGGGCGGTGGCCGTTAAGTGGGGAGAAACAGCGGTGGTGGGCGTTTACGCACCGCCTCGTTGGCCTCTCGCCGAGTTCGAGGACGTTTTGGAGAGGGTGGGACAAATAGTCTCGCAGTGTCCCTCCCAACGCGTGATTGTTATGGGAGATTTCAATGCGCATGCGCGCGAATGGGGGTCCTCCAGAACGGACGCGAGAGGCGAGGCGACCCTGGATTGGGCGGCGGCACACGGCCTCCTGTTGGTTAACAGGGGCCAGGTGAGCACGTGCGTGCGGCCCCAGGGGGAGTCCATTGTGGATCTCACGTGGGCTTCCCCTGCGGTCGCGCGTACCGTTGCGAGCTGGCGGGTGGCGGAGGAGGTAGAGACTTTAAGCGACCACCTTTATATCAGAGTAGATTTCTCCTCCGACACCCGGTGCCGCCGGAGTAGACGCCCACCGCCGTGCAGGTGGGCGCTGAAGAGGCTCGACACGGATTATTTGGAGGCTGCTGCCCGCGTGGCTTGCTGGCCGGCTTCTCCGGTCAGGGAGGTCGCGGACGTCGAGGGTGAAGCTGAGTGGCTCCGGGACACAGTGCAGGGCATCTGCGACGTGGCGATGCCCCGGGCCACTCCTCACCCGCGTCGGGCCGCATACTGGTGGACGCCGGAGATCGCATCGCTTCGCGATGCGTGTCTCCCTAGGCGCCGCCAGTATCAGCGTGCCCGACGTAGACGCAACCGCGACCCTGCGCGGGAGCAGCTCCTCTGGGACGAGTATAGAGGCGCGGTAATTGCCTATCGCACGGCAATTCGGGAGTCCAAGGACCGGTCCTGGGACGAGTTCCTCGGCTCTCTGGAGCGGGATCGGTGGGGGCGCACATACAAGTTAGTGATGGGCAAATTACGACCGTGGGCCCCCCCGATAACCGAGAGCCTCGATCCCCAGACACTGGAGCGCGTCGTGGAGCAGCTTTTTCCGGGAGACGACAATCCCCCGGCGCGCTCTGGGTCGTCGGCCCACCTTCAGTGGACCGACGATATGGGGGACTCCGAGGGGGAGCTCGTCGATGCCGTCAGGCGGGCAAGTGCCCGGAATACGGCTCCGGGTCCTGACGGCATACCGGGCCGGGTCTGGTCCTTGGTGCTGCCATTTTTAGGGGACAGGGTGTTGAGCCTCTTTAGCGCCTGCCTGCGGGAGGGAAAATTTCCAAGGATTTGGAAATCGGGGCGGCTGGTCCTCTTGAAGAAAGAGGGCAAGAAGGATGGCGATCCTTCTGCGTACCGGCCGATCGTGTTGCTAGATGTCATCGGCAAGATATTTGAACGGATAATAGCGTCGCGCTTAGTAGGGCACCTCTCCGGGGATGGTCCGGACGTGGCCGACTGCCAGTTTGGTTTTCGACAGGGGAGAAGTACGGTGGATGCGATCAACAGAGTCCGCACCATCGCGCAGTCGGTCACGTCCAGGGGCGGGGTGGCGATTGCGATATCTCTGGATATCGTGAACGCCTTCAACACCCTGCCCCACCGAGTGATTTTAGAGGGGTTAGAGAGGCTTAACGTGCCTCCTTTGTTAACAAGGATACTCGGGGACTATCTCCGCGAGAGGTCCATTCACTGCACCGATCGGTCGGGCGCTTTGAGGACTTGGGGAGTTGAGCGGGGCGTACCTCAGGGATCGGCAGTCGGGCCGTTCCTGTGGCTCGTGGGGTACGACCCCGCTCTGTGCGCCCCGCTGCCACCGGGAGTGTTTATTACGTGTTTCGCAGACGATACGCATATATTGGCAACGGGGCGTACATGGGAGAGGACCAGCCGCCTCGCGGAGTTGGCAGCCTCGGTGGTTGTTTCCGCGATCCGGGGGCTCGGGTTGGAGGTGGCTCCCCACAAAACCGAGGTGATGGCCTTCTGCCACACACGTGGGGACCCGCCTCCGGCCGGATCTCTGATCCGGGTAGACGGGGTCGAGGTCCAGATCGGGTCCGAGATGCGCTATCTCGGACTCCGACTGGACAGCCACTGGAAGTTCGATGGCCACTTCGACGCGTTGGCCCCCAGGTTGGAGCGGGTTGCGGGCGCGTTGGCGCGCCTATTGCCCAACCTGAGGGGTCCGAGCGAGAAGGTGCGTCGACTCTATGTGGGGGTCGTGCGGAGTATGGCCCTGTACGGCGCCCCAGTTTGGGCTGCCGACCTGGCCGTCAGCCGCCACTCGCAGGGTGTTCTGCGAAGAGTGGAACGGCGGCTGGCGATCAGGGTGGTGATGGGCTACCGCACGATCTCGTATGAGTCGGCGATGGTCCTGGCAGGTGTAATTCCCTGGAAGTTCCAGGCGGAGGTGGAGGCGGACGTGTACCGGCACCGAAGCGCCCTCCGTCGGGTCGGGGATGTAGAGGGTATCCTGTCAGGGCCCAGCGTCGAGGAGGTCAGGCTCCAGGCCCGACGCGTTGCTGTCTCCCGCTGGCGCGCGGAACTCTATGCCAGCGGGGCCGCGGGGAAGCGCGCGGTCGGGGCGATCCTTCCACACCTGGAACAGTGGATGGATCGCGGCCACGGGCGGCTCTCGTTCCGGCTCACACAGGTGCTGACTGGGCATGGGTGTTTTGCCCAGTACCTGTGCCGGATCGGCAGGGAGCAGTCACCGGGCTGCCACCATTGCGGAGTAGGGCCGGATACGGTGGAACACACCGTCGAGGAATGCCCAGCGTGGGCATGGCCTCGGCACTATTTGGAGTGCGAGGTCGGTGTGAACGTGAGCGTGAATGTGCTTGTTGAGAGAATGTTACATAGTGAGAACGAGTGGAAGGCCGTCGTCTCCTTCAGTGAGACCGTTATGTCCCTGAAGGAGGCGGCGGAGCGTGAACGGCAGCGTCGCGCTGGAGTGCCTGATAGTCGTGTGTTGAGGAGGAGAAGGCGACCGGGGAATCCGGACCCGGTTTCCCGGGCGCCCTCCTGAGTGTAGTGGGGCGGCGCGGCCTCTCCGCGTCGCCCGCGTATGAATGAGTGACTGAGTGAATGTGTATGTATGTGTGTGTGCGTGTGATGGGTGTGCATGTTTAGATTAAGTCGCGGGTTGTGGAGCTGCGGGGCGGCGTCGACCTCCTCGACGCCGGTTAGCCGCCCTCCGTATTTTGGGGTATGACCGCTCTGGGGTGGGTTTTCCGGACTTGCTTACCTCGGGGTGGGTCATGGCCGCAGGGGTCATGGGCGGGGGCCCATGACTCCATTGCACGCGGCCGCGGGGTCGAGTCGACGGCGGGCGTGATGACGTCGTCGACTCGGAAATAGGGGATGGGGTTTAATTCTTGTGGTGTGGGGGGCTTCTCCTCCCACACGAGTTGTGCACGATAACGTGCAAGTCGGCTGGCGGGTGGTGGCGCCGTTTTGTGCGTCGGGTCCCATCACCCGTCAAAGCCGTAGAGGGTGGGCATCACCGAGGGGTTTTAGTGAGTAGGAATCTCACACTACCCCCGCTCCTCCCCCGGGGAGTGGGGGTGTCTATGAAGATTTCCCCTCGTAAAAAAAAAAAAAAAAAAAAAAAAAAAAGGTTGGCGGACGAGGCGGACGAACTGGTGCCGGGGTGGCACAAGTCGGATCTCCCACCTCCACGTGGTGTTCGCTGGGATAGAGGAACTGCGCCTTCGGCAGTCGATCACTTCGGTGATTGGCTGCCCAAGGCCGAGGGCCTCTATGCTAACGGGAGAACGGCGGGTCCCCAGTGGGGGGCCTATGCTCACACCGTAAGCCTGTGGTCACGTTTCGCAGGAACGGGGGGGCTTGCCTTAACCGGCTGGCCCCGCGAGGAGTAAACCTCTATAAAAAATCCGCTGTGTGGTCGCGGGGCGGAATACGGCCACGGTATCCCCTGCCTGAGGTATGAGTCCTCATAAAAGGGGGTCGCTCCTGAAGTAGGTCCGATGATGTGTCGAGGCTATGTCGGCGGGGTCTTCGGACCCTGGCAGGTACTACCATGCCGAACAGGCTCGCATGGAGGATCGAAAAGGGGGCGATTGGGGTTCGGGGGGTCGTCCCAAACTAAGGTGTGCAGGCAACCGTGCCGAGAGTTGCATGGCTGCCGGGACGTTAAACTGGGCAGTCTCTAACGGTTCCCTCGGGGGCACCTGCCGATCCCCCCGAGTAGCTAGGCTTCCCCGGGTATGGCGGCTCTGCCCGGGGTGACTTCATTTCCGACCATACTCGTGGGACCAGTATGGCAGATCTTAATTCAAACAAACCAAGCGTTGTGGCCGGCAACTCAAAAACCGGCCAACCAAGGGAGACGGCGTTGGGCGAAGGACAGAAGAGGAAGGAGGCGGGACAACTGAGTTCCATCGTCTCGATACCGGTTGTGCGGTGCAGTACACCGGCACCAACAGTCGGGCGATTGAGTCGCACTCGCGACGTAATCGATAAGATCCCCAAAGGGGACGGGTGTGGAAGCAGCGCCGAACAGACGCCGTGCAGCACCGACTCGGAGAGACCAGACACTGCCGGCGAAGCGTTTGCAAGGCAGATGTGGACGGAGAAGCGCCGCCAGCAGCAGGCGGGTACGTTTGTGGCCCCCCCTGCCCCAAAACGACGCCCATCGTCGCGGAGCAGCCGTGTCGCTGAAGAAGACAGCGACAGCGATATTTCGGATATCTCCATCGACGTGGACTGGTCGGTGAGAAGCGGATCGCCACGCGTGGAAAGAAGAGGGCGCCCGCCAAGTACCGGAGAGTACGTTGGACTGGCGGAAGCGAAGGAGCGCCACAATCGAGCGCTCCGCGAAGAATTGGAGCTCCTAAGGGAGCGGCATGCTCTGGACCCAAGCACGGAGGTCCCACCGCCGTGCAGGTCCTCCAAGCCATTGCCGGAGCTCTTTGACTTAATGAGGGAGGCGAAGAGGCTACCTTGCCCGGACTTGGTAGCGCAGATGCTCAAGAACGTGGATAACGTTCGGCGAGTGGCGGCGGCATCCCGAAACCTAAAGGGAACAGCCGTGAGGGACTTGAGGGTATGCGCCAATACAATCCAGGCGTACGCCGTCGAACTCGGTAAGAGGCCGGAATCCGAGGGGAGTGACGCGCTCCAGATAAGCGAGCTGCGGCAGGCGCTCGCAATGGCGGAAATGGAAAAGGAGCGTCTGCAGAAGGATGTAGATAGTCTCCGCAAGGAGACACAAGACATGCGACGCGAGATGGAAAGTCTCAGGAGGGAAATTGCGGAGAGGGTAGTCCCGGTGACGCCTTGCCCGCCCTCCCCGTTACGTCCGATGGAGATGGAGCCGGAACAGACGCCTCCGCGTAAAAGAAGAGCCAGCCAATGCTCCTCTCCCATTGAAGAGGAAGCGTTGAAGAGGAGAGCGACGGAGACAGAGGCGATAACACCACCGGAGCCCGTCGTAGAAGAGGTCCTAGTTCCACAAATGGTGGAACAGAGGGAAGAAGAGCTGCCTAAAAACAGGGAGGTGGAACACCTCACCACCCTGGTCACAAGCTTGGCGGCGACGGTGAGGGACCTCACCGAAGAGGTTCGGGGCAAGAAAGCCCAGGAGGCCGCCCGACATCAAGAGGTACCCCCGCGGGCAAGAAGTGAGCGTAGGAGGGATGCCGCTCCAGCGCCACCTCCAACTAGGCCGCAAGAGCAGCCGAAGAGGACAACTGCCCCCCAGGAGACATGGGCGACTGTAGTCGGCCGAAGAGCCAAGAGGGCAGAGAAGAGGAATGCGGCAGCGGCGGCTGGACAAGCCGCACCGACCGCACCGGCGACCAACCAGGCTAAAAAGCCCAAGGCGCCGAAGAAGAAGACCCCACCGAAGAAGGTGCAGGTGCCGAGGGTCCCGCAGATGGCAGCTCTCACCCTTACCATCCCTAAGGGTGGGAGCACCACGTATAGCGAGGCCATGAGGAAGGCGGTGGCGACAGTTCCCTCCGACCAGATCCAAGAGTTGGGAATTACGGAATTTAAAGTGAAAAAGTCCGTAACAGGAGGTATGATCCTGGGAGTCCCGGGCCCTGACGGGCAGAAGAAGGTGGCCGAGCTTCTCCGACGCCTTCAGCCTGCGTTCGAGGGCTCGGAGGTGCGGTTCCGGCAGCCCACAAGGACTGTGGAGATGAGGGTTCTCGGGCTGGACGACGCCGCAACAGAGGAGGAAGTTAAGGCCGCCCTGGCCGAGATAGGCAACTGCTCACCTGATGACATTCAGGTTGGGCAAATACGGAGGACACCCAGGAGTCTGGGGACCCTCTGGTTCAGGTGCCCCCTAGATGCAGGGAGGGCGATAGAGGATGTAGGCAAGGTCCGCGTGGGGTGGACGTCGGCCAGGATCGTCGTGCTGCCTCGCAGAGCAATGCACTGTTTCAAGTGCCTGCACAAGGGGCATGCAGCCGTGATGTGTGACCAAGAGCAGGACAGATCACACAACTGTTATAAGTGCGGCGAAGAGGGGCACACCGCTAAAGAGTGTAATGCGGAGAAGACCACATGCCCGTTATGTCGCGATCTGGGCCGCCCGGCCGACCACCGCTTAGGAGCCCGCGGGTGTGCTCCTAAGCCCAGGAGACCCGTTAAGCCGGCAAAAGAGAAGGAGACGCCCAGTCGCGGTCGTCCTCGTAAGGAGGATAGGAGGGTGTAGTCCCACGGGGCTGCACCGTTCGGGGAGTTGTCTGGCAGACACCTAACCAGCATCCACGGCAGGTGTCTGTCAGGGCCGCAGGGGCTTCGAGCGGGGGCTCGGAGTCCCACCGAAAGCGGCCGGGGGCGAGTCGGCCGCGGCGTGGTTACGTGGCCGACTCGGTGCATTAGGCACAGGGGTGGGAACTATTCCTGATAGTTTCGAGGCGAGGCGCCTTCTGCGCCAGCGGGGACGGCCGAGGTTGCAAGTAGATGATGATCGCCTCGGTCGTCCATACCGACGGGGTGGGAACCACCGAGGGGTTTTAGTCAGTAGGAATCTGACACTACCCCCGCTCCTCCCCCGAGGAGTGGGGGTGTCTATGAAGATTTCCCCTCGTAAAAAAAAAAAAAAAAAAAAGGTTGGCGGACGAACTGGTGCCGGGGTGGCACAAGTCGGATCTCCCACCTCCACGTGGTGTTCGCTGGGATAGAGGCACTCTACGCTCTTCGGAAGTCAATTGCTTCGGCGATTGGCTTCCCAAGGGTGAGGGCCTCTATGCTAACGGGAGAACGGCGGGTCCCCAGTGGGGGGCCTATGCTCACACCGTAAGCCTGTAGTCATGTTTTGCAGGAACGGGGAGCTTGCCTTAACCGGCTGGCTCGCGAGGAGTAAACCTCTATAAAAAATCCGCTGTGTGGTTCGCGGGGCGGAATACGGCCACGGTATCCCCTGCCTTGTGGTATGAGTCCACATAAAAGGGGGTGCTCCCGTCGTCTTCAAGTAGGCCCGATGAAGCGCGAGGCGATGCCGGCGGGGTCTTCGGACCCTGGTAGGGCCTCCCAAGCCGGCAAGGCTCAAGCTGAGGGGTGAAAACGGGGGCGGCGGGGGCGAGCGAGTTCGTCCGAAATCAAGGTGTACAGGCAACCGTGCCGAGGATTGCGTGGCTGCCCGGACGTTAAACAGGGCAGTCTCGAACGGTTCCCTCGGGGGTACCTGCCGGCCCCCCCGAGTATTCAACGGCTTCCCCGGGTAAGGCGGCTCTGCCCGGGGCGACCTTCCTTCCGACCACTCTCGTGGGACTTAGTATGGAGTGTTCATTTTCTTATTCTAAAGCTGTGGGGGGCAGCTCAAAACCCAGCCAAACGCATGACGAGGAGAGATATGAGGAGAAGGCCCGCAACACCGGGAAGGAGGGAGCTACCGGAACGAATTTACCGGTAGTCAGATGTGTTGACATACTGGCTCCGCCCAAAACGGCCAGTATGACGAACCTGAGTGCAAGTGCCAGCTCAGAGGCGCCAGGGACGTCGCGATCGGAGGACGCGGCACAAGAGACGGGATGGATGACGACGAGGAGATCGAGTCGCCTAAGCAGGGCATCGTCGGACGCCAGCGATGTGGGTCGCGAACGGTTGGGCACCACGGAGACACAACCGAAAGCGAAGGAGAGGATACCCGTCCCGAGGAGGAGAGTCCTGAATGAAGAGGGGGACAGCGATTCGGACTCCTCAGTCATATCGGTAGATAGTACGCCGATCAGGAATGACAGCAGGAGCTCTCGCGGAAGAGGTCGGCCGCCTACGACTGGCGATTACGTTCGCCTGGCCGAGGCCAAGGAGCGGCTGGCGGAAGCAAAGAGAAGGGAACTTGAGCTGGACAAGGAGCTCGGGGCTTATGACACGTCCCGACCTGTGCCACCGCCAAGCAAGGGCAGCAAACCCATCCCTGAGGTGGAGGATGTAATGAGGGAGGTGAGGCACCTGACGACGGTCGACCTGCAGGCCGAGCTACTCAGGTACACTGACCTCATTCGTAGAGTCGCCAGGGGCTCTACAAATTTAAAGGGAACGAGCGTCCGCCAGCTGCGGATATCGTCAAACTACATAGAGGGATTGACGACCGAGCTGGCGAAGCGGCGAGACGTGGGGGAGGGCAGGACCGAAGAGGCTGCTCAGGAGCCCCCAAAAACACGCACGTCAGCGGCGCTCACGCGCACGACAGAGGAGGATGAGAAAGAGCAGCTCAAAAGGCAACTGAGAGCCGCTCAAGAGGAGAGAAGGAAAATGGCCGAAGACCTGGCGGCGCTCCGACTTGAGGTGGAGCGACTTAAGGGGACAACGCCTGGCGTAGCACCACCCCAGGAAGAAGGGAGGACCGGAGCTGTGAGGAGGACGCGCAGGAGGCTTCTTTCGACCTCCGAATCAGAGAGAGAAGATGCGAAGAGGAGGTTGGTGGTAGAAACCAACAGTCCGCCACGGGTTTTAATGAGCCCGACGGAGGCGGTTGAAGGAGCTCCAGCGATGGAGATAGAGCAGCCGCAATCTATGAGTGAGGCTGAACCGTTGGACACGGTGGCGGACCCGGTTCGCGAAGAGGCGAGGACGGTGGAGCCTGCACGAGAGAGGAAGCCGTCAAGGGAAGAGACTGCCGCAATTATAGCTCGGGAGGCGAGGAAGAGCGACGACCGAGGTTCGGGGCTGGAGTTGGTCGTAGCTCAACTGATGAAGAAGGTAGAGGAATTGTCGGCAGAGCTGAAGGCAGCAGCGAGGAGGCCGACCAGTACCAGCGCACAACGCAGGGCCCAGCCCAAGCCGGCGCCGCGGCCAAAGGCGGCACCAAGGGCGGCCAACGTTGGAGCAGAAGCGACGAGAAGAGCGGCACCCAGCGTCCAGGCTGCAGCCCCCCACCCAAAGGCCACTACGCAGGGGGAGCTATGGACCACGGTCCTGGGCCGGAAGGCCAGGCAGCAGGCAAAAAAGGAGGGGCAGCAAGTGAAAGCTTCCGCTCCCACAGCGAGGAAGCCAACCAACCGGCCTCCGGCGGCGCCGGGGGCGACGGGGGTAAAAGCAGTGCAGCCAGTGCCCAAGAAGAGGGTCAGGGTTCCGCGCCCGCCGAGAACAGCGGCCGTAACGTTGACGGTGGCACCTGGGGGTCAAACCACGTACTCCCAGGTGCTAAAGAAGGCGAGGGAATCAGTCGCCCCTAAGGAGCTTGCAGAAATGGGGATCGACGAGATTAAAATAAGAAAGGCGGCCACAGGGGGATTAGTATTAGGAATCCCTGGGGAAGAAGGAAAGACCAAGGCCGCGAACTTGGCAGGAAGATTAAGGGAAGTCTTCGGTGAGTCAGATGTGAAGGTGGCAAACCCGATCAAGACAACTGAGTTGCGTCTATTGAATTTAGACGACTCAATAGAGAGAGAGGAGATTGCAGAAGTCTTGGCCAGGCTAGGGGACTGCTCGCCCCAAGAAATTAAAGTCGGGGAGATAAGGAGGTCCCGAAACTCCATGGGGACCGTGTGGGTCAGATGCCCGCTGCAGACAGCGAAGAAGGCGGAGGCAGCGGGACGTATCAGGATTGGGTGGACGTCGGCGCGGGTCGAGATATTAGCGGCCCGCCCGATGCATTGTTTCCGCTGCCTCCAGAAGGGGCACACGGCGGCGCAGTGCGGCGAGGCGGTCATCCGTTCCGGACGCTGCTACGCATGCGGAGAGGGGGGCACAAAGCCGCAGAGTGCGGCAACAAGCTAAAGTGCCCCCTCTGTAGCGACCTCGGGAGGCCGGACGCGCATCGTCTAGGAGCGGCTGGGTGTGCCCCCAAACCGCCGAGAAGGAAGAACGCAGCGACTAGCGAAAAAGAAAAGAGGATGGCTGTAGCACCCACCACAGGAAAGGGGAGGGGCAACGAAATCGAAAGAGAAGAGGGCGAGGCGCAAGCAACCGTTGGGGAAGAAACGACACAACAGGCCATACAGGCTGATGGAAGCGCCATGGAGGTGGCTGTTGAAGGACATCAGTGATGGGGCCATTGAGCCCCATTCTGCAAGGAAACGCGAACCACTCGGCGAGGGCCCAGGACGTCTTCCTGCACACCCTCGCCGAGTGGAATTGTTCGATCGGGATCGTGGCGGAGCCCTACCGCGTCCCGGACCAGCCTAACTGGTTCGCGGACGCGGAGGGCCGCGGAGCACTTGTCGCGATAGTGTCGCGTGGGGCATCCGGCTCCCCCCCCTGTACCGCGATTGCAGCGGGTAGGGGAGCCGTCGCGGTTCGATGGGGGGACGTAGCGGTGGTGGGCGTCTACGCACCACCCAGCTGGCCTCTCGCAGAGTACGAGGAGTTGTTGGATAGGGTGGGGCAGTTAGCGTCGCGTTGCCCCACCCAGCGCGTTCTGGTCCTCGGGGACTTCAACGCGAAGGCTCGCGAGTGGGGTTCCCCGAGGACCGACGCGAGAGGCCAGGTAACCCTGGATTGGGCGGCGGCGCAAGGGCTCCTGTTGCTCAACAGGGGCTCGGCGAGCACCTGCGTGCGTCCGCAGGGGGAGTCTGTGGTGGACTTGTCCTGGGGCTCCCCTGAGGTCGCGCGCATGGTTGCGAGCTGGCGGGTCGAGGAGGAGACTGAAACATTAAGCGATCATCTCTTTATTAGGATAAAGTTCTCCTCCGAAACCCGGCGCCGCCGGGGTGGACGCCCACCGCCGAAAAGATGGGCGCTGAAGAGGCTAGATCAGGATATGATGGTGGCTGCGGCCCTCGCGGTTAGCTGGCCGGCTTCTCCGGCTGGGGAGGTCGCGGACGTCGAGGGCGAGGCTCAGTGGTTCCGGGGCACCATGCAGGATATCTGCGACGTAGCGATGCCCCGGGCCACCCCTTGCCCGCGTCGGGCGGCGTACTGGTGGACGGGGGAGATAGCGCAATTGCGCGCAGCATGTCTGCCATTGCGTCGCCAGTATTTGCGCGCCCGACGGAGACGCAACCGCGACCCCGCGAGGGAGCAGCAACTTTGGGGCTGCTACCGGGAGGGGGTAGCGGCTTACAAGAAAGCCATCAGGGAGTCCAAGGATCGAGCCTGGGACGAGTTCCTCGGCTCTCTTGAGCGGGACCGGTGGGGGCGGCCATATAAGTTAGTTGTGGGTAAACTTAGGCCATACGCCCCGCCGGTTACGGAGAGCTTAGACCCTCAGCTACTGGGGCGCGTCGTGGACACTTTATTTCCGCGCGACGACGATCCACCGGCGCGCTCCGGGTCGTCGGCCCGCCTTCAGTGGACCGACGATATGGGGGTCTCGGACGAGGAGCTCGTCTATGCCGTCAAGAGGGTCAGTGCACGCAACACTGCACCAGGCCCTGACGGCATCCCGGGCCGGGCTTGGGCCTTGGCACTCCCATTTTTGGGTGACCGACTCAGGAGCCTCTTCAGCGCCTGCTTGAAGCAGGGTACGTTTCCGCAAGTGTGGAAGAGGGGACGGCTGGTCCTCCTAAAAAAGGAGGGTAAACCCGAAGGGGAGCCCTCGGCGTACCGACCGATCATCTTACTAGACGTGGTGGGGAAGATTTTGGAAACGATCATTGCGAGAAGGCTCACCGATCACCTCTCCGGAGATGGTCCCGACGTGGCCGACTGGCAGTTTGGCTTTAGAAAGGGCAGGAGCACTATTGACGCGATACAACGCGTTAGGGACATCGCCCAGTCGGCCACGTCAAGGGGCGGGGTGGCGATCGCTATATCGCTAGATATAGTGAACGCCTTCAACACCCTGCCCCATAGGGCGATTCTAGAGGGGCTCGATAGACACCGAGTCCCCGCGGTGATTAGTAACATAATAGGGGATTATCTCCGGGAGAGGTCGATCGAGTGTGTGGATCGGTCGGGCGCCATTAGGGTTTGGAAAGTCGAGCGGGGCGTGCCCCAGGGTGCGGTACTCGGACCGCACCTGTGGATCGTGGGGTACGACCCCGCTCTGAGGGCCCCACTGCCACCGGGATTGTATCTAACATGCTTTGCGGACGATACGCATATCTTGGCAGTGGGGCGAGAATGGTCGAGGACCAGCCGTCTCGCGGAGTTAGGTGCGGCGGTGGTCGTTGCCGAGATCCGGGCGCTCGGGCTGGAGGTGGCTCCCCACAAAACAGAGGCCATGGCCTTCTGCCATAGGCGTGGGGACCGCCCTCCGCCCGGAGCGATGGTCCGGGTAGGCGGGGTCGATGTCCAGATCGGGTCCGAGATGAGATATCTCGGGCTCCGACTGGACAGCCACTGGAGCTTCGTGCCCCACTTCGACGCGTTGGCCCCCAGGTTGGAGCGTGTTGCGGGCGCGTTGGCGCGCCTATTGCCCAACCTGCGGGGCCCTAGTGAGAAGGTGCGCCGGCTCTATATGGGGGTCGTGCGGAGTATGGCCCTATACGGCGCCCCTGTTTGGGCTGCCGACCTGGCTGCCAGTCGCCACTCGCAGGGTGTTTTGCGAAAAGTGGAACGGCGGCTGGCGGTCAGGGTGGTGATGGGGTACCGCACGGTCTCCTACGAGTCGGCTATGGTCCTGGCTGGGGTAATTCCCTGGCCACATCAGGCCGAGGTGGAGGCAGCGGTGTACAGATACCGCTGCACCCTCCGAGAGGAGGGCATAGTAGAGGGTGCCCAGCCAGGACCCAGCGTCGAAGAGGTGCGGCTCCAGGCCCGACGCGCTGCTGTCTCCCGCTGGAAGGACGAGTTGTCCTCCAGCGGGGCCGTGGGGAAGCGCGCTGTCGGGGCGGTCCGTCCGCGGCTGGAGCAGTGGATGGACCGCGGTCACGGGCGGCTTTCGTTCCGGGTCACGCAGGTGCTCACCGGGCATGGTTGCTTCGGGGAGTACCTGTGCCGGATCGGAAGGCAACGATCACCTGAGTGTTACGAGTGTGGGGCTGGGCGCGATGACGCCCAGCATGTGTTGGGGAGGTGTCCTGCCTTTGCGCTGCAAAGGCACCTCCTGGAATGCGAGATTGAATGCGACGCTGCGTGCATGGGTGATGTGATTGAGAAAATGTTGAAGAGTGACGAGGCGTGGAAGGCCGTCGCCTCCTTCTGCGAGACGGTGATCTCGCGGAAGGAGGAGGCGGAGCGTGAGAGAGAGAGACGTGGTATGACTGTGAGAAGAGTGAGAGGGAGAGGGCGACCCGCTTCTCGGGCGCCCTCTTGAGGGTAGTGGGCGGCGCGGCTTCTCCGCGTCGCCCGCACGGTGTGAACGGTGGGGTGATTGAGTGTGCGTGAGTGGGTGTGAGTGTGTGTTGTGTGTGTGTGCATGTGTATTTATAAGTGGAGAGACGTGGTGGGATGGGGATCGCGCCGCCCTCCCCGGCGTTGGTCCTCATCCCCTTGTGTGAGTGTCGGCGGTTCTCGGTCCGGGGTGTCGGAGTTCCCGGGATTGACCGAGGCCGCCATGGCCGCAGGTGTCATGGGCGGGGGCCCATGGCACCATTGCACGCGGCCAGGTGTGTGGAGACGACGGCGGGCGTGATGACGTCGTCGGCTCCGATAAGGGTGGGGTGGGACTTATTGTTGTGGGGAGGCTTCTCCTCCCCACGAGAAGGGCGATGTGTGTTGTCGCATGGCGGCATTTTGGCGGGCCGTGGCGACGAATATGGCACGATCCCATAGCCCGCCATGCCGCCGAGGGTGGGCATCACCGAGGGGTTTTAGTGGGTACGAATCCCACACTACCCCCGCTCCTCCCCCGGGGAGTGGGGGCGTCTTTCGAAGATTTCCCCTCGTAAAAAAAAAAAAAAAAAAAAGGTTAGGTTAGGTTAGGTTAGGTCGGCGGACGAACTGGTGCCGGGGTGGCACAAGTCGGATCTCCCACCTCCACGTGGTGTTCGCTGGGATAGAGGAACTGCGCCTTCGGTGGTCGATCATTTCGGTGATTGGCCACCCAAGGCCGAGGGCCTCTATGCTAACGGGAGAACGGCGGGTCCCCAGTGGGGGGCCTATGCTCACACCGTAAGCCTGTAGTCATGTTTTGCAGGAACGGGGGGGCTTGCCTTAACCGGCTGGCCCCGCGAGGAGTAAACCTCTATAAAAAATCCGCTGTGTGGTCGCGGGGCGGAATACGGCCACGGTATCCCCTGCCTGAGGTATGAGTCCTCATAAAAGGGGGTCGCTCCCGAAGTAGTTCCTATGATGTGCGAGGCTACGCCGGCGGGGTCTCCGGACCCTGGCAGGTACTACCATGCCGGACAGGTTCGCACGGAGGATCGAAAAGGGGGCGATTGGGGTTCGGGGGGTCGTCCCAAACTAAGGTGTGCAGGCAACCGTGCCGAGAGTTGCATGGCTGCCGGGACGTTAAACTGGGCAGTCTCTAACGGTTCCCTCGGGGGCACCTGCCGATCCCCCCGAGTAACTAGGCTTCCCCGGGTATGGCGGCTCTGCCCGGGGTGACTTCATTTCCGACCTTCCTCGTGGGACTAGTATGGAAGATTTAAAGAAAACCCAGCACGTTGTGGCCGCCAACGCTAAAAGCGGCCAAACACAGGAGAAGAAGGGGGTTCGAGAGGAGCGCGGAAAGAAAGAGGCGCAAGGCATGCCAAGCACTAGCGGCATGGCCACCGTGACCATCCCGGTGGTGAGGTGTAATACGCCCGCTCCGTCGGTAGGGCGTTTACGCAGTACGCGCGATGTAATAGAGAGCGTTCCTCAGAGGGGTGATGGCTGCGGAAGCAGCGCCGAGCAGACGCCTTGCAGCTCGGACTCGGATAGGCCGGACACCGCCTACGAGAGATTCGCGAGGCAGAAGTGGGCGGAGAGACAGAGCCAGCGGGACGCCGCGGCTTTCGCCGCTCCGGCACCGAAGCGACGAGCACCATCACGAGCCGTCGTTGGGGATGACGACAGTGGGAGTGACATCTCCGAAATTTCAATCGACGTGGATTGGTCGGAGAGGTGCGCCTCTCCACGCGTAGAGAGAAGAGGACGGCCACCAAGCACGGGCGAATACGTCGGCTTGGCGGCGGCCAAGGAGCGCCACAACCAGGCGCTTCGGGAAGAGAGGGAGCTCCTGAGGGAGCGGAGGGCGATGGATCCGGCTAATGAAGTCCCACAGCCGCACAGGTCCTCGAAGCCCCTGCCGGAGATGATCGACCTCATGATGGAGGCGAAGAGGTTACCTCGCCCGGACCTCGTAGCAGAAATGCTGAGGCACGCGGATGGCGTACGACGTGTGGCGGCGGCTTCCCGCAATTTGAAGGGGACCTCCGTCAGGGAGTTGCGGGTGTCGGCCAATGCCATACAGGCATATGCCGTTGAACTCGGCAAAAGACCGGAGTCTGAGGGTGGGGATGCCGTCCAGATCACCGAGCTGCGGCAGGCACTCGCCATGTCGGAGGCGAATAAGGAGCGCCTCCAGAGGAGCATGGATAGTCTCCGCAAGGAGACTGAAGACATGAAGCGGCAGATAGAAGATCTACGGAGAGAGTTGGCGGAGAGGACAGCTCCTGTGGCGGTATGCCCCCCCTCCCCGCCACACCCTATGGTGCAGGAGCCAACGCCCCCACGCAAAAGGAGGGCAAGTCAGCGCTCGTCCCCCTCGTCTCCCATCGAGGAGGAAGGGCTGAAGAGGAGAGCTATGGAGGCGGAGGCGGTGACTCTACCGGCATCACCGGAGCCCTGCCCCGAGACGGAGTTGGTGACCCCACACGTGGAGGAGCGCCGTGAAGAGGAGCCGCCCAGGAGCAGGGAGGTGCAACAGCTCACCAGCCTTGTCACCAGCCTGGCTGCTATGGTGAAGGACCTCACAGAAGAGGTGCGCGGCGGCGGGAAAGGCCAGGGTGCCACCCGGCCGCCAGAGGTCCCTAGCCAGGGAAGAAGAAGAGAGAGGAGTGCTGGTGCACCACCCCCTCCCCGGCCCCAGCAAGAGAGGCCGAAGGCGCCTGTTGCCCCAACCGCGGAGACCTGGGCAACGGTAGTTGGCCGAAGGGCCAAGAGGCAGCAGAAAAAGCAGGCAGCAGCAGCCGTGGAGACTGCGCCACCTGCAGCGGCAACTGCGAGGGCCAACCCAAAGCCGAAGCCGCAGAAGAGGAAGCCCGCGCCGAAGAAAGCGCAAGTGCCAAAGGCCCACGAGATGGCGGCTCTCACCCTGACCATTCCTAGGGGTGGGAAGACGTCATACTCGGAAGCCATGCGGAAGGCGGTGGAGACCGTGCCCGCCGCCCAACTGCAGGAGATAGGCATCGTCGAGTTTAAGACGAAGAAGTCGGCCACCGGGGGCATGATCCTGCGTGTTCCAGGCCCCGATGGACACCAGAAGGTTGCGGAACTGGTCCGTCGGTTGCAGCCAGCATTCGAGGGGTCAGAGGTGCGGTTTCGTCAGCCTACGAGGACTGTGGAGATGCGCGTCCTCGGCCTCGACGACGCCGCAACTGAGGACGAAGTCAAGGCCGCCCTGGCCGAAGTAGGACAATGCCCGCCTGAGAGTATCCAGGTCGGGCAGATCAAGAGGACGCCCAAAAGCCTGGGGACAGTCTGGTTGAGGTGTCCCCAAGAAGCAGGGAGGCTGCTGGAGACAGCAGGAAAAGTCCGCGTGGGATGGACGACGGCAAGAATTGTAGTGCTGCCCCACCGTGCGATGTATTGTTTCAAGTGCCTGCACAAGGGGCACGCAGCCGCCATGTGCGACCAGGAGCAGGACAGGTCGCACATGTGTTATAAATGCGGCGAAGAGGGACACACTGCGAAGCAGTGTCCAGCAGAGGACAGCCAGTGCCCACTCTGCCGCGATCTGGGCCGGCCGGCCAACCATAGACTGGGAGCGCGCGGGTGCGCGCCGAAACCAAGGCGTCCAGTTAAGCCGGCGAAAGAAAAGGCCAGTCGCGGCCGTCCTCGACAGGAGGATAGAAGGGTGTAGCCCTTCAGGCTACACACTTTGGGGAGTCGTCTGGCAGACACCTAACCAGCATCCACGGCAGGTGTCTGTCAGGGCCGCAGGGGCTTCGAGCGGGGGCTCGGAGTCCCACTGAAAGCGGCCGGGGGCGAGTCGGCTGCGGCGTGGTTACGTGGCCGACTCGGTGCATTAGGCACAGGGGTGGGAATCATTCCTGAATGATTTCGAGGCGCGGCGCCTTAGCGCCAGCGGGGACGGCCGAGGTTGCAAGTAGATGATGATCGCCTCGGTCGTCCACACCGACGGGGTGGGAACCACCGAGGGGTTTTAGTCAGTAGGAATCTGACACTACCCCCGCTCCTCCCCCGAGGAGTGGGGGTGTCTATGAAGATTTCCCCTCGTAAAAAAAAAAAAAAAAAAAAAAAGGTTAGGTTAGGTCTGGCGGGTGGCGGAGGAGGTAGAAACATTGAGCGACCACCTCTACATTAGATTAGATTTCTCCTCCGACACCCGGTGCCGCCGGAGTAGACGCCCACCGCCGTGCAGGTGGGCGCTGAAGAGGCTCGACACGGATTATTTGGAGGCTGCTGCCCGCGTGGCTTGCTGGCCGGCTTCTCCGGTCAGGGAGGTCGCGGACGTCGAGGGTGAAGCCGAGTGGCTCCGGGACACAGTGCAGGGCATCTGCGACGTGGCGATGCCCCGGGCCACTCCTCACCCGCGTCGGGCCGCGTACTGGTGGACGCCGGAGATCGCCTCGCTCCGCGATGCGTGTCTCCCTAGGCGCCGCCAGTATCAGCGTGCCCGCCGTAGACGCAACCGCGACCCTGCGCGGGAGCAGCTCCTATGGGGGGAATATAGGAGCGCGGTAATTGCCTATCGCACGGCAATTCGGGAGTCCAAGGATCGGGCCTGGGACGAGTTCCTCGGCTCTCTGGAGCGGGATCGGTGGGGGCGCCCATACAAATTAGTTATGGGCAAGTTACGACCGTGGGCCCCCCCGATAACCGAGAGCCTCGATCCCCAGACACTGGAGCGCGTCGTGGAGCGCCTTTTTCCGGGAGATGACAATCCCCCGGCGCGCTCTGGGTCGTCGGCCCACCTTCAGTGGACCGACGATATGGGGGTCTCCGAGGGGGAGCTCGTCGATGCCGTCAGGCGGGCTAGTGCCCGGAATACGGCTCCGGGTCCTGACGGCATACCGGGCCGGGTCTGGTCCTTGGTGCTGCCATTTTTAGGGGACAGGGTGTTGGGCCTCTTTAGCGCCTGCCTGCGAGAGGGCAAATTTCCAAGCATTTGGAAATCGGGGCGGCTGGTCCTCTTGAAGAAAGAGGGAAAGAAGGATGGGGATCCTTCTGCGTACCGGCCGATCGTGTTGCTAGATGTAATAGGAAAAATATTTGAACGCATTATTGCGTCACGTTTGGTAGGGCACCTCTCCGGAGATGGTCCGGACGTGGCCGACTGCCAGTTCGGTTTTCGTAGGGGACGAAGTACGGTGGACGCGGTGAGTAGGGTCCGCGCCATCGCGCAGTCGGTCACGTCCAGGGGCGGGGTGGCGATTGCGATATCTTTGGATATCGTGAACGCCTTCAACACCCTGCCCCACCGGGTGATAATGGATGGTCTCGAGAGGCTTAACGTGCCTCCTTTGTTAACGCGGATACTCGGGGACTATCTCCGGGAGAGGTCCATTCATTGCACGGATCGGTCGGGCGCTTTGCGCACTTGGGGAGTTGAGCGGGGCGTACCTCAGGGATCGGCAGTCGGGCCGTTCCTGTGGCTCGTGGGGTACGACCCCGCTCTGTGCGCCCCGTTGCCACCGGGAGTGTTTATTACTTGCTTCGCCGACGATACCCATATATTGGCAACGGGGCGTACATGGGAGAGGACCAGCCGCCTCGCGGAGTTGGCAGCCTCGGTGGTTGTTTCCGCGATCCGGGGGCTCGGGTTGGAGGTGGCTCCCCACAAAACCGAGGTGATGGCCTTCTGCCACACACGTGGGGACCCGCCTCCGGCCGGATCTCTGATCCGGGTAGACGGGGTCGAGGTCCAGATCGGGTCCGAGATGCGCTATCTCGGACTCCGGCTGGACAGCCACTGGAAGTTCGATGGCCACTTCGACGCGTTGGCCCCCAGGTTGGAGCGGGTTGCGGGCGCGTTGGCGCGCCTATTGCCCAACCTGAGGGGTCCGAGCGAGAAGGTGCGTCGACTCTATATGGGGGTCGTGCGGAGTATGGCCCTGTACGGCGCCCCTGTTTGGGCTGCCGACCTGGCCGTCAGCCGCCACTCGCAGGGTGTTCTGCGAAGAGTGGAACGGCGGCTGGCGATCAGGGTGGCGATGGGCTACCGCACGATCTCGTATGAGTCGGCGATGGTCCTGGCAGGTGTAATTCCCTGGAAGTTCCAGGCGGAGGTGGAGGCGGACGTGCACCGGCACCGAAGCGCCCTCCGTCGGGTCGGGGATGTAGAGGGTATCCTGTCAGGGCCCAGCGTCGAAGAGGTCAGGCTCCAGGCCCGACGCGTTGCTGTCTCCCGCTGGCGCGCGGAACTCTATGCCAGCGGGGCCGCGGAGAAGCGCGCGGTCGGGGCGATCCTTCCACACCTGGAACAGTGGATGGATCGCGGCCACGGGCGACTCTCGTTCCGGCTCACACAGGTGCTGACTGGGCATGGGTGTTTTGCCCAGTACCTGTGCCGGATCGGCAGGGAGCAGTCACCGGGCTGCCACCATTGTGGGGTGGGCCCAGATACCGTTGAGCATACGGTAGAGGAGTGTCCGGCCTGGGCATGGCCGCGACACTACCTCGTGTGTGAGGTGGGTGTGAATGTTAGCGTGAACGTGCTTGTTGAGAGAATGTTGAGTAGTGAGAACGAGTGGAAGGCCGTCGTCTCCTTCAGCGAGACGGTTATGTCCCTGAAGGAGGCGGCGGAGCGTGAACGGCAGCGTCGCGCTGGGGTGCCTGATAGTCGTGTGTTGAGGAGGAGAAGGCGACCGGGGAATCCGGACCCGGTTTCCCGGGCGCCCTCCTGAGTGTAGTGGGGCGGCGCGGCTTCTCCGCGTCGCCCGCGTGTGACTGAGTGACTGAGTGAATGTGTATGTATGTGTGTGTGCGTGCGATGTGTGTGCATGGTTAGATTTAGTCGCGGGTTGTGGAGCTGCGGGGCGGCGTCGACCTCCTCGACGCCGGTTAGCCGCCCTCCAGATTTTGGGGTATGACCGCTCTGGGGTGGGTTTTCCGGGTACACTTATCTCAGGGTGGGTCATGGCCGCAGGGGTCATGGGCGGGGGCCCATGACTCCATTGCACGCGGCCGTTGGGTCGAGTCGACGGCGGGCGTGATGACGTCGTCGACTCGGAAATTTGGGGGTTGGTTTTAATTCTTGTGGTGTGGGGGGCTTCTCCCCCCACACGAGTTGTGCGCTAATAGCGCAAATCGGCTGGCGGGTGGTGGCGCCGTTTTGTGCGTCGGGTCCCATCACCCGTCAAAGCCGTAGAGGGTGGGCATCACCGAGGGGTTTTAGTGAGTAGGAATCTCACACTACCCCCGCTCCTCCCCCGGGGAGTGGGGGTGTCTATGAAGATTTCCCCTCGTAAAAAAAAAAAAAAAAAAAAAGGTTAGGTTAGGTGGCGGACGAACTGGTGCCAGGGGGGCACAAGTCGGATCTCCCACCTCCACGTGGTGTTCGCTGGGATAGAGGAACTGCGCCTTCGGTAGTCGATCACTTCGGTGGTTGGCTACCCAAGGCCGAGGGCCTCTATGCTAACGGGAGAACGGCGGGTCCCCAGTGGGGGGCCTATGCTCACACCGTAAGCCTGTAGTCATGTTTTGCAGGAACGGGGAGCTTGCCTTAACCGGCTGGCTCGCGAGGAGTAAACCTCTATAAAAAATCCGCTGTGTGGTTCGCGGGGCGGAATACGGCCACGGTATCCCCTGCCTTGCGGTATGAGTCCGCATAAAAGGGGTGCTCCCGTCGTCTTCAAGTAGGCCCGATGAAGCGCGAGGCGATGCCGGCGGGGTCTTCGGACCCTGGTAGGGCCTCCCAAGCCGGCAAGGCTCAAGCTGAGGGGTGAAAACGGGGGCGGCGGGGGCGAGTGAGGACGCCTGAAATTAAGGTGTACAGGCAACCGTGCCGAGAATTGCGTGGCCGCCCAGGCGTAAAACAGGGCGGTTTCGAACGGTTCCCTCGGGGGTACCTGCCGGCCCCCCCGAGTATTCAACGGCTTCCCCGGGCAAGGCGGCTCTGCCCGGGGCGACCTCCCTTCCGACCCCACTCGTGGGACTTATCATGGATTGTCTTAAAAATAAAAACCAAGCTGTGGCAGACAGCGTTAAAAACGGCCACAAACAAGAACAGAGAGCGGAGCAAAAGGGAGAGGGCAAGGACAACGGGAGGTTCATGGCTGTCACCACCAATCAGCCGATAGTGCGGTGCACCGACGTGCTGAAGACACCGGTGCGAATGATAAGGAGCGTGTCCTTGCCTAAGATTGAAGCGGAGGGCGGCACGACACAAGGGCCCTCAACAGCGGAGAGTACGCCTCGAAACTCCGGCGGGGAGTCATCAGGTTCCGAATGGAGGACCACAAGGCGCGCCAAGGAGATTAGCCGGAAGCAGGAGAGAGGTGCGCGGGAGCGGTCCGCGGTGAGGATCGGAGACGGCATAGAAGCATCGGTCGTCTCGAAAACCAAGGCGCGAGCCGCGAGGAGACACAGGAAGGATGACGACGGAGAGGACTCGGGCTCCGACTCGTCGGTCATCTCGGTAGACTGGACGCCAACGAAAAGTGAGCGTATCGAGAGGAGAGGCAGACCCCCCACAACGGGGGAGTACGTGAACCTCGCTAAAGCTCAGGAGCGCCTCAATGAGGCAAAGAGGCAGTCGCTGCTCCTGGACAAGGAGCTGCGAGTTTGTGACGAGAGTCTACCGGCACCGGGACCCAGCCGTGGGAGCAAACCTCTGCCGGATGTGGAGGACCTATCGAGGGCGGCGAAGTGGTTACCCTCGGCGGATCTCTTCGCCGAGATGTTGAAAAACGCCGACCTGATAAGACGAGTCGCGGCGTGCTCGCAAAACCTCAAGGGTACGAACGTTAGGATTCTGAGGGTGGCCTCTAACACCATCGAGGCGTACTCGGCTGAGTTGGCCAAAAGACCAGAGGGGAGCGGCGCAAGGGTTCCGGAAAGTAGGGACGAGGAGCTGGAACGCCTGACAAGACAGCTCCAGGAAGCAGAGAATCAGCGTCGACAGATGGCAGCAGAGTTAGCGACGCTGAAAAAACAAATAGAGGAGATGAGATGTGGGCCGGCGATTCCCGCCGCCACCATCACCGACCCCGTCCCCACGGGGACAGCAAGAAGGAGAGCGGGGACCAGGAGGAGGATCTCCTCGTCCTCTTCGGAGCGTGAGGTCGCCAAGCGCAGGCAGACAAGCGCTGTGGGGATGGGTGTGCCTGTGACCGCACCACCATCGGCGATTGAAGACACACCGCCACCGCCGATGGAGATGACCATGGAGGAGCAGCGGACGGAGGAGCCGATGGAGACTCGGGAACCGCCGAGGGCGATGAGGCAGACGGAGACCGGCCGCGAGTTGGAAGCGACGAGGGAAACCCCGACGGAGCAGCGACGGGGTGAGTCGGCAGATGCGGGGCTGGAGTCAGTGGTGGCTGCCCTCATCAGAAAGGTGGACGAACTCACAGCGGAAGTGAGAAAGGAAAAGTCGGGCACGACTCAGACCAAGCCCGGCAGAGATGGTCGGCAGAAGGCGCCTTCAAGAGGACCATCGGGGGTGCGCAAACAGCCGGCGCGCCAGACCCAGGAGGCAGGCCCTTCAAACCCACCCCCTCCCTCCCCCCCTCCCCCTCCACCCACCCCATCCGTCCCCAAAGGGGAGACCTGGGCGACCGTGGTAGGGCGCAAGGCGAGACGGGAGCAGAAAAAGGCCCAGCAGAGCGAGACGGGGAAGTCTGCGAAGCAGACACCGATCAGGGGGAAAGCCGGAAATGGTACAGCGGCGACCGGCCCTAACAAACAGGCAGCGGCGCCGAAGAATAAGCCGAAACTGCCCAGACCGCCTAGGGCAGCAGCAGTTACCCTGACGGTACTGCCGGGAGGAGATACGACCTATTCACAGGTCATAAAGACAGCGATGCAAACTGTGGACAAGGAGCAACTGAAGCAGTTGGACATCAAAGAGTTCCGCATAAGAAAGGCGGCGACGGGAGGACTCATTCTGGGTATCCCAGGAGAGGAGTCGAAGAGGAAGGCGGAGCAACTAGCCGAGAAATTGAAGGGAGCCTTTGACCAGGACAAGGTCAGGGTGGCCAACCCGGTTCAAATGGCCGAAATTCGACTGCTGGGGCTCGATGATTCGATCGAGCCCAAGGACGTCGCCGAGGCGCTGGCCGCATTGGGCGCAGTGAAGGCGGAAGAAATTAAGGTGGGAAGCATAAGGAGATCCACTACAACAATGGGAACCGTTTGGGCCAAATGCCCGGTAGCGGTGGCCAGGAAGGCCGAAGCCTCAAGAAGGATTTGTATTGGGTGGTCATCCGCGAGGGTCGACGTCCTGGAGGCCCGGCCTAAACACTGCTTCCGGTGCCTCCAGAGGGGCCATGTGGCGGCTCAGTGCGACAGCGAGGTCGTCAGGAAGGGCCGGTGCTTTGCGTGCGGAAGCACGGAACACATCGCAGCGAGATGCACCGGAAAGTTGAATTGCCCCCTCTGTGCGGATCTGGGAAGACCCGCAGCGCATCGACTGGGGACGGCGGACTGCGCACCAGCCCCGCCCAAGAGAAAGAAGAAGGGCGGGAATAACGCCAACATAACGCGGGAAGCATCGGGGGTTACACCGACGGAATCGGCGGACGCGGCTCAGTCGGAGCATGTACAAGTAGAGGGTGGGGACGCCATGGAGGTGGTAGGGGAAGCTACTACGTGATGGGGCCACTGAGCCCCGTACTGCAGACAAACGGGAACCACTCGGCGGGGGCTCAGGACGTCTTCCTGCATGCCCTCGCCGAGTGGGATTGTGCGTTGGGGGTGATAGCGGAGCCCTACCGCGTCCCGGACCAGCCTCACTGGTTCGCGGACGCGGAGGGCCGCAACGCGACGATCGCGATCGTTTCGCGCGCGAAGTCCGGCTCCCCCCCCTGTACCGCGATTGCAGCGGGAAGGGGAGCCGTTGCTGTTAGATGGGGGGAGATAGCGGTGGTGGGCGTCTACGCACCACCCAGCTGGCCTCTCGCAGAGTACGAGGAGTTGTTGGACAGGGTGGGGCAGTTAGCGTCGCGTTGCCCCACCCAACGCGTTCTGGTCCTCGGGGACTTGAACGCGAAGGCTCGCGAGTGGGGTTCCCCGAGACGGATCGCGCATTTAAAAAGAAATTATAATGTCATAAAGTTTGATATCCGATCGGAATTGCTGGAATTGCAAAAATTGATTGTAAAACTTGATATCCTATTGGAATTGCAAAAAAATGTTGAAAAGAATCGCTTTTTTAATTCGATAATATGGCTGATAATCGAATCTTGGTAATTATCGATAATCGTTAATACGGGTAATAATCGATTCTCGATAATTATCGATAATCGTAATAATCATAATATGGCTAATAATCGAAACGTAAAAATTATCGATAATTATTAATAAATCGATAATAACGATAATAATATTGGTAATAATTGAAAATCGATAATCGAATTTGAAATTTTCTTTTTTCGAAATTTTGATTTGTTTGGAAAATTTTTTTTCTTTGGAATTGTTCGTATTCGTTCCAAATATAACGAAAAAAAAAACCTAACTCGTACAGATACCTGAAACTTGATCTCGCTATCATAAAATTCGAGATTATTATCGAGTTATCATAAACCTTGTTATCATACTCCGAATCATCATAGAAATGGAAAAGGTGCTACGAAAAAAAAATGCTGCAGGAAAAAGAGGAAAAACAGGGAAAAAAATTGAAAAAAATAAAAAAATAAATTAAAAACCAAAAAAACCATCAGAAAAGTCGTTATCATACTCAAAAGTATCATAAACATCGCTATCATACTGTAAACTATCACAGAGATTAGGAAGGAAAAATTACAAAAAAAAAAAATTGAAAAAAAAATTGAAAAAACAAAGATAAAACAAAATAAAAAAACACATAAAAACCATCAGGAAAGTCGTTATCGTACTCAGAAGTATCATCAACATCGTCATCATACTGGACACTATCATAAAGATTACGAAGAAAAGAAAAAAAAAATTCTAAAAAAATTCCACCGGAAATACGTCTGCAGGAAGATTATGCGTCGAATGCGCCCGTCGAAAAAGTCGATAAAAAAGCGAAAAGAAATCGCACAAAATCCCACCGGAAGTACGCGGAACAGAAAGCATGCTTCGATATTAGTGAAGACCTTTAATATGGATCAAAATGACCCAGGAAAAAAATTGGGACCCATTGTGAACGCACCTTTAATATGGATCAAAATGACCCAAGTAGCAAAAAATGCCTCCGCCCACTATGAAAGCACCTTTAAGGTGGGTCGGAATGACCCAGGTATCGAAGAACATTTCCGCCTACTGTGAAGACACCTTTAGGGGGGGGTCAGAATGACCCAAGTACCAAAAAACATCTTCGCCTACTATGAAAACACCTTTAGGGTGGGTCAGAATGACCCGGGTATTGGAAAACATCTTCGCCTACCATGAAAACACCTTTAGGGTGGGTCAGAATGACCCGGGTATCGAAAAACACCTTTGCCTACTATGAAAACCCTTTAGGGTGGGTCAGAATGACCCAGGTATCGAAAAACACCTTTGCCTACTATGAAAACACCTTTAGGGTGGGTCAAAATGACGCAGGTATCCAAAAACATCTTCGCCTACTGTGAAAACACCTTCAGGGTGGGTCACAATGACCCAGGTATCGAAGAACATTTCCGCCTACTGTGAAGACACCTTTAGGGGGGGGTCAGAATGACCCAGGTATCGAAAAACACCTTAGTCTACTATGAAAACACCTTTAAGGTGGGTCAAAATGACCCGGGTATCGAAAAACACCTTTGCCTACTATGAAAACACCTTTAGGGTGGGTCAGTATGACCCAGGTATTCGAAAAACATCTTCGCCTACTATGAAGACACCTTTAGGGTGGGTCAGTATGACCCAGGTATTCGAAAAACATCTTCGCCTACTATGAAGACACCTTTAGGGTGGGTCAAAATGACCCGGGTATCGAAAAACACCTTTGGCTACTATGAAAACACCTTTAGGGTGGGTCAGTATGACCCAGGTATTCGAAAAACATCTTCGCCTACTATGAAGACACCTTTAGGGTGGGTCAAAATGACCCGGGTATCGAAAAACACCTTTGGCTACTATGAAAACACCTTTAGGGTGGGTCAGTATGACCCAGGTATTCGAAAACATCTTCGCCTACTATGAAAACACATTTATCCTGGGTCAAAATGACCCAATTTAATAAAAATGCATTCGCCTAATAGGAAATCACCTTCAATCTGGGTCAAAAAGACCCAATTTAATAAGAATTAATTCGCCTACTATGAGAACACATTTATCCTGGGTCAAAATGACCCAATTTAATAAGAATGCATTCGCCTACTATGGAAAGAACACAAGGATGTATGAAAATGACCGAATTTAATAAAATGCAGTCGCCTACTATGAAATAACACTTAGGAACGGGTGAAAAAGACCCGATTAAATGAAAAATAATTAGGCCTCTTATGAAAAGACATTAATCCCGATTTTTAGCACTGTGAACAAAATTTTAAGTATGTCCACAGTGGCGCAGGGTCCTCTTCATGGTCCGCGACCTGGGGAAACACCACTGTGAATGGGTCGAGTGGCTGCGTGAACGGGTCTCGAGTCGCTCTCCATGGTCCGCGCTTACATGGTATATACGAGAGCGCGAGCTGATTTCAGTCAATTTAGCGCCGGTCTCTGGCCGGCGCGTGGCTCCCAGCTTTGCTGGGGTTGGGGTGGGTTCCTGGGGTTCCTCCTGGGTTGGGTTCGGGGTCCTCCCCCCCCCTAAAGGGGGAGTCCGCACCTATGCAAATAGGTTGCTTCTTCTCTCCTATCGTATACGCGGGGTGGATGGTGGCGCATGGTGACCATCCCCCCTTTCCAACTGTACCTATACCTTATTCCATATAGTGGAATTTTTTTTTTAGCTACACGCTCGCATTCGGGGGTTGGCTCTGCCCGACCTTGCACCCCGTTGCAGGCAGCAGGGGTAGGTGAAGGAATTACCATTGCACCCCCTGGCAGTAGCGTACTTGTTATTCGCGACTACTTGCCCCTGTCCCGGGGCTCCTTAAAAATTCGTCACCGCTGTGAGGGCACCCGATGGGTATGTCCCGGCGTCCCTCTTTCTGCCCGCGGGAACATTGTAGCATGTTCGCGAGGACAGTGAGGGGTACGGTGGGAACTCGGCTGGGTAGCCGCGGTCGATCGGATCTACCTTGTCTTCCGTCCGTAGGGAGGGTGGCGCATGGTGACCCTCCCCTCACACTTCCTTTGAATTGTTTATTTTCAGGTTCCCATTTTTTACCTAGTTCCTCGATTCGGCTGGAATTCTTCCGCGACGCGTATTATCTGTGGGATTTTTTTTTCCTATTTTCGCGAAGGGTGCATTCGGGTGGAATTCTTTCGTAACGCGCATTTCCGCTGTGATTTTTTTAGTTTTTTTTTTGAAATTGTTTGGAAACTTTTTAATTTTTTTTCCTATTTTAGCGTACGGTGCATTTGGCTGGAATCCTTTCGTAACGCGCATTTCCGGTAGAATTTTTTTAGGAATTTTTTTTTTTTTTGGAAATGTTTTTGAAATTTTTTTTTTTTTTTCGCCTATTTTTTCGAACGGTGCAATCGGTTCGAATCCTTTCGCAACGCGTATTTCCGCTGGCATTTTTTGAGTTTTTTTTGGAATTGCTTGGGAATTTTTTAATTTTTTTCCTACTTTTTCGAGCGGTGCATTCGGGTGGAATTCTTTAATAACGCGTATATCCGCTGAGGTTTTTTCACATTTCTTTTTTTTCCGATTGTTTTTCTTCGCTCGCACAGGGGTAGATGGGCCAGGGATCCGCGTCGACTACCCATCCGCGGCGTTGGATCCCCTCTCTTCCCTCCCGAAAATCGGGCATCGTTCCGCGACTGGCGGCGGGGGTGTGCAGTCCGACATTCGTGTCGGCAAAGCGTTCGTCATCCCGGCTGCCCACTGCGGAACGTAATCCCGGTTGCGGGACGGTCGAGAGGACGGTGCGGCGCGGCGGGTGGGTCGCAGGTCTGGATCGCCGGGCCACTCCTTCTTAACACGGGGGGCGGGGGAAAATTCCTTCTTTTTCTCTCGCGCGCGCAGGGGGGGGTGGATTCGACGACACAAGCAACGCTTGATCCGCGCTTCAAAAATCCGGGAATAAAATTTTTTTTTTCTATTCCTTTCCGCGTGCAGGGGGGGTGGATTCGACGACCCAGGTCGGCTACCCATTCGCGGCGTTCCATCCCCTCTCTTCCCTCCCGAAAATCGGGCATCGTTTCGCGACTGGCGGCGGGGGTGTGCAGTCCGACATTCGTGCCGGCAAAGCGTTCGTCATCCCGGCTGCCCACTGCGGAACGTAATCCCGGTTGCGGGACGGTCGAGAGGACGGTGCGGCGCGGCGGGTGGGTCGGCGGCGTGGATCGCCGGGCCACTCTCTCTGAACGTGGTAGGGGGGAAATTCCTTCTCTTTCTCTCGCGCGCGCAGGGGGGGGGGGGGTTCGACAACCTAACCTAACCGCTCGATTCGCGCTTCAAAAATCCGGGAATAAAATTTATTTCTTTTCCTTCGCGCGCGCAGGGGGGGGGGGTGGATTCGTCGACCCAGGTCGGCTACCCATTCGCGGCGTTCCATCCCCTCTCTTCCCTCCCGAAAATCGGGCATCGTTTCGCGACTGGCGGCGGGGGTGTGCAGTCCGACATTCGTGTCGGCAAAGCGTTCGTCATCCCGGCTGCCCACTGCGGAACGTAATCCCGGTTGCGGGACGGTCGAGAGGACGGTGCGGCGCGGCGGGTGGGTCGGCGGCGTGGATCGCTGGGCCACTCCTTCTTAACAGGGGGGGGCGGGGGGAAATTCCTTCTTTTTGTCTCGCGCGCGCAGGGGGGGGGGTGGATTCGACGACCCAGATCGGCTACCCATTGGCGGCGTTGGATCCCCTCTCTTCCCTCCCGAAAATCGGGCATCGTTTCGCGACTGGCGGCGGGGGTGTGCAGTCCGACATTCGTGTCGGCAAAGCGTTCGTCATCCCGGCTGCCCACTGCGGAACGTAATCCCGGTTGCGGGACGGTCGAGAGGACGGTACAGCGCGGCGGGTGGGTCGCAGGTCTGGATCGCTGGGCCACTGCTCCTGAACGCGGGGGGGTGGGGCTAAATTCCTTCTCTTTCTCTCGCGCGCGCAGGGGGGGGGGGTGGATCCACCGACCGATGCAACTCGCGATCCAGCCGCGAAAAATTTGTTCTTGTCCTCGCGCGCGCAGGGGGGGGTGGATTCGGCGACCCGATCCGCCCGCGATTCGCACGCCTAAATCCGGAAAAATTGGTTCTCGTCCTCGCGCGCGCAGGGGGGGGGGTGGAGCCGGCGATCCGAGCAGCCCGCGATTCGCTCGCGAAAAATTTGTTCTCGTCCTCGCGCGGGGGGGGGGGGGGGGGGTGGATCCGCCGACCGGTGCAGCCCGCGATCCAGCCGCGAAAAATTTGTTCTTGTCCTCGCGCGCGCAGGGGGGGGGGTGGATCCGCCGACCGGTGCAGCCCGCGATCCAGCCGCGAAAAATTTGTTCTTGTCCTCGCGCGCGCAGGGGGGGGGGGGGTGGATTCGACGGCCGAGGCACCCCGCGATTTGCACGCGAAGAATCGTGAAAATTTTGCTCTTGTCCTCGCGCGCAGGGGGGGGGGGGTGGAGCCGGCGACCCGATCCGCCCGCCAAAAATGGCGAAAAAAGGGTGGGGTGGGCGTGGTCAAGGGGGCGTGGTCTACCAAGTGGGCGTGGTCGGGGGCGTGGCAGTGGGCGTGGCCACCCCCCCACCCAATACTTCCCCTACTAACCCATCGCCCGCAAGTTCGTCGGGCATCGGAAGGGTGGAATTCTAGTGCCGCCCACCGCCGACTATATATAATGCGGCGCTACGCGCCGCATTACATATAGCGGCGCCGCGTAGCGGCGCCTATCGGCGCCGCAGGCGCCGCTATCGCGGCGCCGATAGGCGCCGCTACGCGGCGCCGCGTAGCGGCGCTGCGCGCCGCTATATATAATGCGGCGCGTAGCGCCGCATTATATATAGTCGGCGGTAGCCAGCACTGGAATTCCACCTTTCCGATGCCCTACGAACTTGCGGGCGATGGGTTAATAGGGGAAATGTTGGGTGGGGGGAATAGTCACGCCCACTGCCACGCCCCCGACCACGCCCACTCGGTAGACCACGCCCCCGACCACGCCCCCTTTTTTTAAATTTTTATTTTTGTCTCAGTGGCACGGGATTTCGGTTTGGATCGGGTCGGAATAATTTTTTTTAATTTTTCAATTTTTTTCAAATTTTTTGTAACTAAAAAAATTTTTTTTTTTTGTTTTTCCCGACGGGTGCATTGCATCCGTATTCTTCGCTCCAACGTATTTTCGCTGCGATTTTTCGTCCTTTTTTTTTCATTTTTTTGCCCCTTTCCAGCCGGGTGCATTCGACTCGTATTCTTCGGCGAAACGTATTTCGAGCGGGAATTTTTGAAAATTTGTTTTTTTTTTTTTTTAAATTTTTTTTTTTTTTTTTTTGGTCCGCCTCCGGCGACCATACGGGAGGCAGGTGTTGCCACCCATTATTTCGGCGCGCTCGCATAGCGATCGCGTCGCACCTCCGGTGTTGCCCGGTACGCGGCAACACCCTTCATTGTGCCCACGCAAGCTTACATATATACACGTATGTAAAGTATGCGTTGGCACAACGTAACGAAACGGTCGTGCGCGGCACACCGTCCGTGGCTCTAAAAAAAAAACATAACCTAGTGGAATAGGGGAGCATGGAATAGTAGGCGTGGCAATAGTAAATGCCTCTAAAAAAAAAACATAACCTAGTGGAATAGTGGGCGTGGCATAGGAGGCGTGGCAAAGTGGGCGTGGCATAGTGGGCGTGATTTTTTTTTTTTTTCCTCTTCACTTATATCGAATAATGATCACTTATATCGAAACATGTTATTTCATGTCATTTGAAGGTATGTCAAGTGATGTTAGATCACATTAAGGTTTACCTCGGAAGGTTAGATCACCTTAAGCTTATTTAATATACACCTAACCAACTTCCGAAGTTTGTTTGTGTTAGGTTAGGTTAGGTTAGGTTAGGTTAGGTTAGGTTAGGTTAGGTTAGGTTAGGTTAGGTTAGGTTAGGTTAGGTTAGGTTAGGTTAGGTTAGGTTAGGTTAGGTTAGGTTAGGTTAGGTTAGGTTAGGTTAGGTTAGGTTAGGTTAGGTTAGGTTAGGTTAGGTTAGGTTAGGTTAGGTTAGGTTAGGTTAGGTTAGGTTAGGTTAGGTTAGGTTAGGTTAGGTTAGGTTAGGTTAGGTTAGGTTAGGTTAGGTTAGGTTAGGTTAGGTTAGGTTAGGTTAGGTTAGGTTAGGTTAGGTTAGGTTAGGTTAGGTTAGGTTAGGTTAGGTTAGGTTAGGTTAGGTTAGGTTAGGTTAGGTTAGGTTAGGTTAGGTTAGGTTAGGTTAGGTTAGGTTAGGTTAGGTTAGGTTAGGTTAGGTTAGGTTAGGTTAGGTTAGGTTAGGTTAGGTTAGGTTAGGTTAGGTTAGGTTAGGTTAGGTTAGGTTAGGTTAGGTTAGGTTAGGTTAGGTTAGGTTAGGTTAGGTTAGGTTAGGTTAGGTTAGGTTAGGTTAGGTTAGGTTAGGTTAGGTTAGGTTAGGTTAGGTTAGGTTAGGTTAGGTTAGGTTAGGTTAGGTTAGGTTAGGTTAGGTTAGGTTAGGTTAGGTTAGGTTAGGTTAGGTTAGGTTAGGTTAGGTTAGGTTAGGTTAGGTTAGGTTAGGTTAGGTTAGGTTAGGTTAGGTTAGGTTAGGTTAGGTTAGGTTAGGTTAGGTT
Organism: Megachile rotundata; assembly: GCF_050947335.1. Taxonomy (NCBI): domain Eukaryota; kingdom Metazoa; phylum Arthropoda; class Insecta; order Hymenoptera; family Megachilidae; genus Megachile; species Megachile rotundata. The sequence continues at coordinate 7,355 of NW_027473489.1, read as the reverse complement.
AGGTTAGGTTAGGTTAGGTTAGGTTAGGTTAGGTTAGGTTAGGTTAGGTTAGGTTAGGTTAGGTTAGGTTAGGTTAGGTTAGGTTAGGTTAGGTTAGGTTAGGTTAGGTTAGGTTAGGTTAGGTTAGGTTAGGTTAGGTTAGGTTAGGTTAGGTTAGGTTAGGTTAGGTTAGGTTAGGTTAGGTTAGGTTAGGTTAGGTTAGGTTAGGTTAGGTTAGGTTAGGTTAGGTTAGGTTAGGTTAGGTTAGGTTAGGTTAGGTTAGGTTAGGTTAGGTTAGGTTAGGTTAGGTTAGGTTAGGTTAGGTTAGGTTAGGTTAGGTTAGGTTAGGTTAGGTTAGGTTAGGTTAGGTTAGGTTAGGTTAGGTTAGGTTAGGTTAGGTTAGGTTAGGTTAGGTTAGGTTAGGTTAGGTTAGGTTAGGTTAGGTTAGGTTAGGTTAGGTTAGGTTAGGTTAGGTTAGGTTAGGTTAGGTTAGGTTAGGTTAGGTTAGGTTAGGTTAGGTTAGGTTAGGTTAGGTTAGGTTAGGTTAGGTTAGGTTAGGTTAGGTTAGGTTAGGTTAGGTTAGGTTAGGTTAGGTTAGGTTAGGTTAGGTTAGGTTAGGTTAGGTTAGGTTAGGTTAGGTTAGGTTAGGTTAGGTTAGGTTAGGTTAGGTTAGGTTAGGTTAGGTTAGGTTAGGTTAGGTTAGGTTAGGTTAGGTTAGGTTAGGTTAGGTTAGGTTAGGTTAGGTTAGGTTAGGTTAGGTTAGGTTAGGTTAGGTTAGGTTAGGTTAGGTTAGGTTAGGTTAGGTTAGGTTAGGTTAGGTTAGGTTAGGTTAGGTTAGGTTAGGTTAGGTTAGGTTAGGTTAGGTTAGGTTAGGTTAGGTTAGGTTAGGTTAGGTTAGGTTAGGTTAGGTTAGGTTAGGTTAGGTTAGGTTAGGTTAGGTTAGGTTAGGTTAGGTTAGGTTAGGTTAGGTTAGGTTAGGTTAGGTTAGGTTAGGTTAGGTTAGGTTAGGTTAGGTTAGGTTAGGTTAGGTTAGGTTAGGTTAGGTTAGGTTAGGTTAGGTTAGGTTAGGTTAGGTTAGGTTAGGTTAGGTTAGGTTAGGTTAGGTTAGGTTAGGTTAGGTTAGGTTAGGTTAGGTTAGGTTAGGTTAGGTTAGGTTAGGTTAGGTTAGGTTAGGTTAGGTTAGGTTAGGTTAGGTTAGGTTAGGTTAGGTTAGGTTAGGTTAGGTTAGGTTAGGTTAGGTTAGGTTAGGTTAGGTTAGGTTAGGTTAGGTTAGGTTAGGTTAGGTTAGGTTAGGTTAGGTTAGGTTAGGTTAGGTTAGGTTAGGTTAGGTTAGGTTAGGTTAGGTTAGGTTAGGTTAGGTTAGGTTAGGTTAGGTTAGGTTAGGTTAGGTTAGGTTAGGTTAGGTTAGGTTAGGTAGGTTAGGTTAGGTTAGGTTAGGTTAGGTTAGGTTAGGTTAGGTTAGGTTAGGTTAGGTTAGGTTAGGTTAGGTTAGGTTAGGTTAGGTTAGGTGTTAGGTTGGTTAGGTAGGTTAGGTTAGGTTAGGTTAGGTAGGTTAGGTTAGGTGAGGTTAGGTTAGGTTAGGTTAGGTAGGTAGGTTAGGTTAGTTAGGTTAGGTTAGGTTAGGTTAGGTTAGGTAGGTTAGGTTAGGTAGGTTAGGTTAGGTTAGGTTAGGTTAGGTTAGGTTAGGTTAGGTTAGGTTAGGTTAGGTAGGTTAGGTAGGGTGTTAGGTTAGGTTAGGTTAGGTTAGGTTAGGTTAGGTTAGGTTAGGTTAGGTTAGGTTAGGTTAGGTTAGGTTAGGTTAGGTTAGGTGAGGTTAGGTTAGGTTAGGTTGGTTAGGTAGGTAGGTTAGGTTAGGTTAGGTTAGGTTAGGTTAGGTAGGTTAGGTTAGGTTAGGTTAGGTTAGGTAGGTAGGTTAGGTGTAGGTTAGGTTAGGTAGGTTAGGTTAGTTAGGTTAGGTTAGGTTAGGTTAGGTTAGGTTAGGTTAGGGTAGGTTAGGTTAGGTTAGGTTAGGGTAGGTAGGTAGGTTAGGTTAGGTTAGGTTAGGTTAGGTTAGGTTAGGTTAGGTTAGGTTAGGTTAGGTTAGGTTGGTTAGGTTAGGTTAGGTTAGGTTAGGTTAGGTTAGGTTAGGTAGGTTAGGTAGGTTAGGTTAGGTTAGGTTAGGTTAGGTTAGGTTAGGTTAGGTAGGTTAGGTTAGGTAGGTAGGTTAGGGTTAGGTTAGGTTAGGTTAGGGTTAGGTTAGGTATAGGTGTAGGTAGGTTAGGTAGGTTAGGTTAGGTTAGGTTAGGTTAGGTAGGTAGGTTAGGTTAGGTTAGGTTAGGTTGGTTAGGTTAGGTGTAGGTTAGGTTAGGTTAGGTTAGGTTAGGTTAGGTTAGGTTA